>NC_132907.1:18497684-18797684 GCF_047675955.1 Chlorocebus sabaeus
GAAGGCTGAAATAAAGATGTTCTTTGAAACCAATGAGAACAAAGACACAACATACCAGAATCTCTGGGACACACTGTTTAAAGCAGAGTGTAGAGGGAAATTTCCAGCACTAAATGCCCACAAGAGAAAGCAGGAGAGATCTAAAATTGACACCCTAACATCACAATTAAAAGAACTAGAGAAGCAAGAGCAAACAAATTCAAAAGCTAGCAGAAGGCAAGAAATAACTAAGATCAGAGCAGAACTGAAGGAGACAGAGACACAAAAAATCCTTCAAAAAAATCAATGAATCCAGGAGCTGATATTTTGAAAAGATCAACAAAATTGATAGACTGCTAGCAAGACTGATAAAGAGAGAAGAATCAAATAGACACAATAAGAAAATGATAAAGAGGGTATTACCACCGATCCCATAGAAATATAAACTACCATCAGAGAATACTATAAATACCTCTACGCAAATAAACTAGAAAATCTAGAAGAAGTGGATAAATTGCTAGACACATACACACTCCCAAGACTACACCAGGAAGAAGCTGAATGTCTGAATAGACCAATAACAGGCTATGAAATTGAGGCAATAATTAACACCCTACCAACCAAATAAAGTCCAGGACCTGATGAATTCACAGCAGAATTCTACCAGAGGTACAAAGAGGAGCTAGTACCATTCCCTCTGAAACTATTCCTATTAGTAGAAAAAGAGGGAATCAACCCTAACTCATCTTATGAGGCCAGAATCATCCTGATACCAAAGCCTGGCAGAGACACACACACAAAAAAGAGAATTTTAGACCAATATCCCTGATGAACATCAATGCAAAAATCCTCAATAAAATACTGGCAAACCAAATCCAGAAGAACATCAAAAAGCTTATCCACCACGATCAAGATGGCTTCATCCCTGGGATGCAACACTGGTTCAACATGTGCAAATCAATAAATGTAATCCATCACATAAATAGAATCAAAGACAAAAACCACCTGATTATCTCAATAGATGCAGAAAAGACCTTTGACAAAATTCAACAGCCTTCATGGTAAAAACTCTCAATAAACTAGGTATTCATGGAACATATCTCAAAATAATAAGAGCTATTTATCACAAACCCACAGCCAATATCATAATGAATGGACAAAAACTAGAAGCATTTCCTCTGAAAACCAGCACAAGACAAGGATGCCCTCTCTCACCACTCCTATTCAACGTAGTGTTGGAAGTTCTGGCCAGGGCAATCAGGCAAGAAAAAGAAATAAAGGGTATTCAAATAGGAAAAGAGGAAGTCAAATTGTCCCTGTTTGCAGATGACATGACTGTATATTTAGAAAACCCCATGGTCTCAGCCCAAAATCTCCTGAAGCTGATAAGCAAATTCAGCAAAGTCTCAGGATACAAAATCAATGTGTAAAAATCACAGGCATTCCTCTACACCAATAACAGACAGAGAGCCAAATCATGAGTGAACTCCCATTCACAACTACTACAAAGAGAATAAAATACCTAGGAATCCAACTTACAAGGGATGTGAAGGACCTCTTCAAGGAGAACTACAAACCACTGCTCAACGAAATAAAAGAGGGCACAAACAAATGGAAGAACATTCCATGCTCATGGATAGGAAGAAAAGGTAATTTATAGATTCAATGCCATCCCCATCAAGCTACCAACGACTCTTCACAGATTTGGAAAAAGCTACTGTAAAGTTCATATGCAACCAAAAAAGAGCCTGTATTGCCAAGACAATCCTAAGCAAAAAGAACAAAGTTGGAGGCATCATGCTACCTGACTTCAAACTATACTACAAGGCTACAGTAACCAAAACAGCATGGTACTGATACCAAAACAGATATACAGACCAATGGAACAGAACAGAGGTCTCGGAAATAACACCACACATCTACAACCACCTAATCTTTGACAAACCTGACAAAAACAAGAAATGGGGGAAGGATTCCCTATTTAAAAAATGGTGCTGGGAAAACTGGCTAGCCATATGTAGAAAGTTGAAACTGGATCCCTTTCTTACAACTTCTACAAAAACTAATTCGAGATGGATTAAAGACTTAAATATTAGACCTAAAATTATAAAAATCCTAGAAGAAAACCTAGGTAATTCAGGACATAGGCATGGGCAAGGACTTCATGACTAAAACACCAACAGCAGCAGCAACAAAAGCCAAAATAGACAAATGGGATCTAATTAAACTAAAGAGCTTCTGCACAGCAAAAGAAACTACCATCAGAGTGAACAGGCAACCTACAGAATGGGAGAAAAGTTTTGCAATTTACCAATCTAACAAAGGGCTAATATCCAGAATCTACAAAAATCTCAATCAAATTCACAAGAAAAAAACAACCCCCATCAAAAAGTGAACAGACACTTCTCAAAAGAAGACATTTATGCAGCCAACAGACACATGAAAAAAATGCTCATCAATGGTCATCAGAGAAATGCAAATCAAAACCATATTGAGATACCATCTCACACCAGTTAGAACGGCAATCATTCAAAAGTCAGGAAACAACAGATGCTGGAGAGGATGTGGAGAAATAAGAACACTTTTACACTGTTGATGGCAGTGTAAATTAGTTCAACCATTGTGGAAGACAGTGTGGCAATTCCTCAATGATCTAGATCCAGAAATACCATTTGACCCAGTGATCCCTTACGGGGTGTATACCCAGAGGATTATAAATCATGCTACTATAAAGACACATGCACACGTATGTTTATTGTGGCACTATTCACAATAGTAAAGACTTGGAACACACCCAAATGTCCATCAATGATAGACTGGATTAAGAAAATGTGGCACATTCAGCAAACTATCGCAAGAACAGAAAACCAAACACCGCATTTTCTCACTCATAGGTGGGAACTGAACAATGAGATCACTTGGACTGGGGAAGGGGAACATCACACACCGGGGCCTATTATGGGGAGGGGGGAAGGGGGAGGGATTGCATTCTGAGTTTTACCTGATGCAAATAATGAGTTGATGGGTGCTGATGAGTTGATGGGTACAGCACACCAACATGGCACAAGTATACATATGTAACAAACCTGCACGTTATGCACATGTACCCTAGAACTTAAAGTATAATAATAAAAATAAACAAATAAATAAATAAAATGTGGCACATATACACCATGGAATACTATGCAGCCATAAAAAAAGGATGAGTTCATGTCCTTTGCAGGGACATGGATGCAGCTGGAAACCATTATTCTCAGCAAACTATCACAAAGACAGAAAACCAAACACCATATGTTCTCTCTCATAGGTGGGAACTAAACAATGAGAACCCTTGGACACAGAGCAGGGAACATCACACACCAGTGCCTGTCAGGGGATGGGGGACTGGAGGAGAGATAGCATTAGGAGAAATACCTAATGTAAAGGATGAGTTGATGGGTGCAGCAAACCAACAGGGCACATGTATACCTATGTATCAAACCTGCACATTGTACACATGTACCCTAGAACTTAAAGTATAATAAAAAGTAAAAAACAACTTTATACTGTAGGTCATGTTAATAAGCCTGCAGGCTGTAGTCCTTTGTAAGAAATAAAGCTCTCCTTTTCTATATTTATAGGTCTCAGGATTTAAGTCAACACTATATGTATTACTTATATTTACATATGTATAAAATAAGTAAACATGTTTCATTCTGCTCTGTTCTACCTGTAAACTACTCTTACATACACCATACATAAATGTTTCTTACATACCTACTTTTGCTGTTCTAGAATAATGCTTCTGTTTATCCATATTTCCTTTTAAAATCAGGTGTGTACAAAATAGCTAGCTAACAGAATACACACAGAATCCAGAACTGATTCATCAAAAGGTATTTTTTAAAAAGGTAATCTTATTACTCTTAAGTCATTTTTGTATTTATTACAAACCTCAAATATGTTAACAGTAACAGGGATTTTCAAACTGGAAGCTAACACCTCCTTCCACATCTCAGTTTTTAAGAAGATATTTGACAGTAGTGATTTACTCTCAAGTACAAATGATGCCATATAGCACAAGAGGATTATCTTTACAAACAGGTTTACTTTTAAAAAGAAAAGCTCATAGATGTAAAAACAAAATGTTAAAAAAAATTTTAAAAACTTTGTGGACTGTAAAAACAAAAACTAAAGTGCTTTTCAAACTTCTGAAGGAGGAGAAGGAAGGAAGAAAGAAGGAGGAAGGGAGGAGGAGGAGGAAGAAGAGGAGGACCAAGTAAATGTATCTGTGTCTAAGAACCAACTTTCCTGTATCTCTCAGATGTAGTAGGGGAAGGCTTCAGCTTAGGATGCAGAAAAGTGGAAAAGACCACTGTTCCTCTCACAACAACAAACATTCATCTGCAAAATCACAGCTGTACTTAACACCCATCAAAGGGCAAACAACCCCAAAAATAACTCAAAGAGAGATAAAAGACTAGCACTTGTTTACCTGGAACAGACAAGCAAGAAAGAATTCAGCTGAAGCTTGTGATGAATTGCTGTAAGACTAAAGGTTGGTTAGAAAGAGAATACAGAACCCCCAGAAGCCAAAGCTACATGGGTATCATCACCCCCTCACAGGCTCTTCTCCACAGATCTCACCAGGCACTCAGAAAAAAGACAGGAGGCCAGCCTCATTCAGGGTACAGGTCTAGGGGCGGCAAAGAGCAGCCACCAAAACTCACCTTTATCTCTTCCAAACAAAAGCCTTAAGTGGGAGGTAAAATGAGATAGCAAAGCCCATCTTCCTTAGGACACAGCTAAAGACCCACTGCAGCTGGGGAAAAGGCACAGGAAAAAAAATCCTCTAACCCTGAAGGTGGGACAGGAATACATCTATTACAGAGACCTTAGGCAGTGGTGGGGCAGGATCACTGAGAAGGGCAGATCTCTCCACTCCAGAGACACAGCCTGCCTCAGGCTGAAGCTGAACCAGAACACAAATATCTCCCCAATATGCCCACCATGCTCCAAGTATAAAGTAACAAGTAACAGCACTCTACTTCTGGGTGAAGAGTGTGTGAAGAGAAGCCCTCTCTGAGGGGCAGGCACAAAGGAGAAACCTGAAGTTAATGGAACAAACACCAAGAAAAAGCTTCTGGAAAAGCAGGCCTCACCCTAAACATAAGATAACAACAAAGGAATTTGAAGTCTCTGAGGTACTGAGGGCAGTCATGGCGAGCAAAAACCCAAACCCAGATCAATTTCTGACTGAATTACCTGACACCTGTCCCCCAACACCAGCACACCACCCATACACTAAAAGCCTAGTGCAACAGAAAAGCCATGTCCAGTGAGTCTTCAGCTGTGCCCTGAGGAGGATGGGCTTTGCTATCCTATCTTACCTCCTACTTAAGGCACAACACCTATTTATCTCAGTCTCTACTGTCTTCAAAAGATGTCTAGTTTTTAACAAAAAATTATGAGGCAAAAAAAGAAACAAGAAAAAAAAAAGACACATTGTCAAGTATGTTGAGACAAAGCAATCAACAAAACCATATTCACATATAACTCAGGTGTTGGCATTATCAGACAAGAAACTTAAAATAACTGACTAATATGTTCTTAGACTCTAGTCAAAAAGGAGGCCAACATGCATGAAGAGATGGGGCATCTTAGCATATACATATACATATGATATAGGAAATTACCAAATGGATATGCTAGAAATGAAAAATATTATAACAGAGATGACGAGTACCTTTGAGATGCTCACCAATATACTCAGCAAAACTAAGGGTGGGAAAGAATCAGTGAAACTGAAAATAGAAATTATATATACTGAAATGTAAAAGTAAAAAATAATGGAAATAAACAAAGAATAGAACATCTAAGAGATGTGGGGCAGTATCAAAAAGTCTGACACATATGTAATAAAAATTACAGAAAGAGATAATAAAGAAGTTACAAAAGAAATATGTAAAGAGACAATGAATAAGAATTTTCCAAAATTAATGAAGACTCTAAACCACAGATCCAAGAACATTAGACAACACTAAGGATAAACAGAAACACACACATATACATAACACACATCACACACATGTACTTAACATATCATATTCAAACAGCCCAAAACAAGAAATACAGAAAAAATATTGAAGACAGCCAGAGAAAACAAGATACACTAAATACAGAAGAACAAGGATAAGAATTATAGCAGACTTCTAGCCAGAAACTTTGCAAGCCAGAACGGATGAAAATGATGTGTTTAAAGTGCAAAAGAAAGTAAAAACAATAAAAACACCTGTGAACCCATATTATACTTATTGATAATATCTCTCAGATGAATGAAAAATAAAGTCTTTTTCAGAAAAAATCAGAGAACTGATTATCAGCAGACCTGTCCTATCAAAAATACTAAAGAAAAATTTTCTGGCAAAAAGATTATATGATACAAAAACATGGATTTCCACATACACACCCACACACACAAATGAAAAGTGCTGAAATGGCATTAATAAAGGCCAATGTAAAATTCATTTTTCCTTATTTTTAATTCTTTTCAAATTAAAAGCAAATTAAAATTAAAATCTAAAGCAAAAGTAGTGACACATGGAGACAGAAGAAGGATGGTGACCAGAGGCCGGGAAGGGTACTGGGCAGAAGCCAGGGCACCGGAGAGGTAGAGATGGTTAATTAATACAAAAATCATTAGAAAGAATAAATAACTTTGTATTTGACAGCACAACGGGGTGACTATAGTCAAAATAATTGTAGATTTTAAAATAACAAAAAGAGTATAACTAAATTGTAACACAAAGGATAAATGCTTGAGAGGATGACTACCCCATTTTCCATAGTGTAATTATTACACAATGCATGCCTGTATCAAAATATCTCATATATCCTATAAATATACACACCTACTATGTACCCATTAAAATTAAAAAAAAATTTTAAAGGTAATGTTCTGTGTGTTTCTAGCATATATAAAAATAAAATACATTTAAAAATTGTAGGGGGGTGGAGCAGGATGGCCGAATAGGAACAGCTCCAGTCTCCAGCTCCCAGCACGAGTGACACAAAAGACAGGTGATTTCTGCATTTTCAACTGAGGTACTGGGTTCATCTCACTAGGAAGTACGGGACAATCGGTGCTGGTCAGCTGCTGCAGCCCGACCAGTGAGAGCTGAAGCAGGGCGAGGCATCGCCTCACCTGGGAAGCGCAAGGGGGAAAGGAATCCCTTTTCCTAGCCAGGGGAACTGAGACACACAACACCTGGAAAATCAGGTAACTCCCACCCCAATACTGCGCTTTACCAAGGGTCTTAGCAAACGGGCACACCAGGAGATTATATCCCACACCTAGCCGGGAGGTCACACACCCACGGAGCCTCCCTCATTGCTATCACAGCAGTCTGCGATCTAACCCCGAGGCAGCAGTGAGGCTGGGGGAGGGGCACCCGCCATTGCTGAGGCTTAAGTAGGTAAACAAAGCCTCCGGGGAAGCTCGAACTGGGTGGAGCTCACAGCAGCTCAAGGAGGCCTGCCTGTCTCTGTAGACTTCACCTCTAGGGACAGGGCACAGCTAAACAACAACAACAACAACAACAAAAAAGCAGCAGAAACCTCTGCAGACACAAATGACTCTGTCTGACAGCTTTGAAGGGAGCAGTGGATCTCCCAACACGGAGGTTGAGATCTGAGAATGGACAGACTGCCTGCTCAAGTGGGTCCCTGACCCCTGAGTAGCCTAACTGGGAGACATCCCCCACTAGGTGCACACCGACACCCCACACCTCACATGGTGGAGTACACCCCTGAAAGGAAGCTTCCAAAGCAAGAATCAGACAGGTACACTCGCTGTTCAGAAATATTCTATCTTCTGCAGCCTCTGCTGCTGATAACCAGGCAAACAGGGTCTGGAGTGGACCTCAAGCAATCTCCAACAGACCTACAGCTGAGGGTCCTGACTGTTAGAAGGAAAACTAACAAACAGGAAGGACACCCACACCAAAACCCCATCAGTACATCACCATCATCAAAGACCAGAGGCAGATAAAACCACAAAGATGGGGAAAAAGCAGGGCAGAAAAGCTGGAAATTCAAAAAATAAGAGCACATCTCCCCCTGCAAAGGAATGCAGCTCATCACCAGCAACGGATCAAAGCTGGACGGAGAATGACTTTGACGAGTTGAGAGAAGGCTTCAGTCCATCAAACTTCTCAGAGCTAAAGGAAGAATTACGTACCCAGCGCAAAGAAACTAAAAATCTTGAAAAAAGAGTGGAGAATTGATAACTAGAATAATTAACGCAGAAAAGGCCATAAACAAACTGACAGATGAAAACCATGACACGAGAAATATGTGACAAATGCACAAGCTTCAGTAACCCACTCGATCAACTGGAAGAAAGAGTATCAGCGATTGAGGATCAAATGAATGAAATGACGCGAGAAGAGAAATCTAAAGAAAAAAGAAGAAAAAGAAATGAACAAAGCCTGCAAGAAGTATGGGATTATGTAAAAAGACCAAATCTACGTCTGATTGGGGTGCCTGAAAGTGAGGGAGAAAATGGAACCAAGTTGGAAAACACTCTTCAGGATATCATCCAGGAGAATTTCCCCAACCTAGTAGAGCAGGCCAACATTCAAATTCCGGAAATACAGAGAAAGCCACAAAGATACTCCTCGAGAAGAGCAACTCCAAGACACATAACTGCCAGATTCACCAAAGTTGAAATGAAGGAAAAAATCTTAAGGGCAGCCAGAGAGAAAGGTCGGGTTACCCACAAAGGGAAGCCCATCAGACTAACAGCAGATCTCTCGGCAGAAACGCTACAAGCCAGAAGAGAGTGGGGGCCAATATTCAACATTCTTAAAGAAAAGAATTTTAAACCCAGATTTTCATATCCAGCCAAACTAAGTTTCAAAAGTGAAGGAGAAATAAAATCCTTTACAGATAACCAAATGCTTAGAGATTTTGTCACCACCAGGCCTGCCTTACAAGAGACCCTGAAGGAAGCACTAAACATGGAAAGGAACAACCGGTACCAGTAATTGCAAAAACATGCCAAAATGTAAAGACCATCGAGGCTAGGAAGACATGGCATCAACTAACGAGCAAAATAACCAGTTAATATCATAATGGCAGGATCAAGTCCACACATAACAATCTTAACCTTAAATGTAAATGGACTAAATGCTCCAATTAAAAGACACAGACTGGCAAACTGGATAAAGAGTCAAGACCCTTCAGTTTGCTGTATTCAGGAGACCCATCTCACATGCAGAAATATACATAGGATCAAAATAAAGGGATGGAGGAAGATCTACCAAGCAAATGGAAAACAAAAAAAAGCAGGGGTTGCAATACTAGTCTCTGATAAAACAGACTTTAAACCATCAAAGATCAAAAGAGACAAAGAAGGCCATTACATAATGGTAAAGGGATCAATTCATCAGGAAGAGCTAACTATCCTAAATATATATGCACCCAATACAGGAGCACCTAGATTCATAAAGCAAGTCCTTAGAGACTTACAAAGAGACTTAGACTCCCATACAATAATAATGGGAGACTTCAACACCCCACTGTCAACATTAGACAGATCAACGAGACAGCAAGTTAACAAGGATATCCAGGAATTGAACTCATCTCTGCAGCAAGCAGACCTAATAGATATCTACAGAACTCTCCACCCCAAATCAACAGAATATACATTCTTCTCAGCACCACATCACACTTATTCTAAAATTGACCACATAATTGGAAGTAAAGCACTCCTCAGCAAATGTAAAAGAACAGAAATTATAACAAACTGTCTCTCAGACCACAGTGCAATCAAACTAGAAGTCAGGACTAAGAAACTCAATCAAAACCGCTCAACTACATGGAAACTGAATACCCTGCTCCTGAATGACTACTGGGTACATAACGAAATGAAGGCAGAAATAAAGATGTTCTTTGAAACCAATGAGAACAAAGATACAACATACCAGAATCTCTGGGACACATTTAAAGCGGTGTGTAGAGGGAAATTTATAGCACTAAATGCCCACACAAGAGCTGGAAAGATCTAAAATTGACACTCTAACATCACAATTAAAAGAACTAGAGAAGCAAGAGCAAACACATTCAAAAGCTAGCAGAAGGCAAGAAATAACTAATATCAGAGCAGAAGTGAAGGAGATAGAGACACAAAAAACCCTCCAAAAAAATCAATGAATCCAGGACTTGGTTTTTTGAAAAGATCAACAAAATTGATAGACAGCTAGCAAGACTAATAAAGAAGAAAAGAGAAGAATCAAATAGACGCAATAAAAAATGATAAAGGGGATATCACCACCAACCCCAAAGAAATACAAACTACCATCAGAGAATACTATAAACACCTCTACGCAAATAAACTGGAAAATCTAGAAGAAATGGATAATTTCCTGGACACTTACACTCTCCGAAGACTAAACCAGGAAGAAGCTGAATCCCTGAATAGACCAATAACAGGCTCTGAAATTGAGGCAATAATTAATAGCCTACCAACCAAAAAAAGTCCAGGACCAGATGGATTCACAGCTGAATTCTACCAGAGGTACAAGGAGGAGCTGGTACCATTCCTTCTGAAACTATTCCAATCAATAGAAAAAAAGGGAATCCTCCCTAACTCATTGTATGAGGCCAGCATCATCCTGATACCAAAGCCTGGCAGAGACACAACAAAAAAAGAGAATTTTAGACCAATATCCCTGATGAACATCGCTGCAAAAATCCTCAATAAAATACTGGCAAACCAGATCCAGCAGCACATCAAAAAGCTTATCCACCATGATCAAGTTGTATTCATCCCTGGGATGCAAGGCTGGTTCAACATAAGCAAATCAATAAAGGTAATCCAGCATATAAACAGAACCAAAGACAAAAACCACATGATTATCTCAATAGATGCAGAAAAGGCCTTTGAAAAAATTCAACAGCCCTTCATGCTAAAAACGCTCAATAAATTCGGTATTGATGGAACGTATCTCAAAATAATAAGAGCTATTTATGACAAACCCACAGCCAGTATCATACTAAATGGGCAAAAACTGGAAAAATTCCCTTTGAAAACTGGCACAAGACGGGGATGCCCTCTCTCACCACTCCTATTCAACATAGTGTTGGAAGTTCTGGCTAGGGCAATCAGGCAAGAGAAAGAAATCAAGGGGATTCAGTTAGGAAAAGAAGAAGTCAAACTGTCCCTGTTTGCAGATGACATGATTGTATATTTAGAAAACCCCATTGTCTCAGCCCAAAATCTCCTTAAACTGATAAGCAACTTCAGCAAAGTCTCAGGATACAAAATTAATGTGCAAAAATCACAAGCATTCTTATACACTAGTAACAGACAAACAGCCAAATCATGAATGAACTTCCATTCACAATTGCTTCAAAGAGAATAAAACACCTAGGAATCCAACTTACAAGGGATGTAAAGGACCTCTTCAAGGAGAACTACAAACCACTGCTCAGTGAAATAAAAGAGGACACAAACAAATGGAAGAACATACCATGCTCATGGATAGGAAGAATCAATATCGTGAAAATGGCCATACTGCCCAAGGTAATTTACAGATTCAATGCCATCCCCATCAAGCTACCAATGACTTTCTTCACAGAATTGGAAAAAACTGCTTTAAAGTTCATATAGAACCAAAAGAGAGCCCACGTCTCCAAGACAATCCTAAGTCAAAAGAACAAAGCTGGAGGCATCACGCTACCTGACTTCAAACTATACTACAAGGCTACAGTAACCAAAACAGCATGGTACTGGTACCAAAACAGAGATATAGACCAATGGAACAGAACAGAGTCCTCAGAAATAATACCACACATCTACAGCCATCTGATCTTTGACAAACCTGAGAGAAACAAGAAATGGGGAAAGGATTCCCTATTTCATAAATGGTGCTGGGAAAATTGGCTAGCCATAATTAGAAAGCTGAAACTGGATCCTTTCCTTACTCCTTATACGAAAATTAATTCAAGATGGATTAGAGACTTAAATGTTAGACCTAAAACCATAAAAACCCTAGAAGAAAACCTAGGTAATACCATTCAGGATATAGGCATGGGCAAGGACTTCATGTCTAAAACACCAAAAGCAATGGCAACAAAAGCCAAAATTGACAAATGGGATCTAATTAAACTAAAGAGCTTCTGCACAGCAAAAGAAACTACCATCAGAGTGAACAGGCAACCTACAGAATGGGAGAACATTTTTGCAACCTACTCATCTGACAAAGGGCTAATATCCAGAACCTACAAAGAACTCAAACAAATTTACAAGAAAAAAACAAACAACCCCATCAAAAAGTGGGCAAAGGATATGAACAGACATTTCTCAAAAGAAGACATTCATACAGCCAACAGACACATGAAAAAATGCTCATCATCACTGGCCATCAGAGAAATGCAAATCAAAACCACAATGAGATACCATCTCACACCAGTTAGAATGGCAATCATTAAAAAGTCAGGAAACAACAGGTGCTGGAGAGGATGTGGAGAAATAGGAACACTTTTACACTGTTGGTGGGATTGTAAACTAGTTCAACCATTATGGAAAACAGTATGGCGATTCCTCAAGGATCTAGAACTAGAAGTACCATATGACCCAACCATCCCATTACTGGGTATATACCCAAAGGATTATAGATTATGCTACTATAAAGACACATGCACATGTATGTTTATTGCGGCACTATTCACAATAGCAAAGACTTGGAATCAACCCAAATGTCCATCAGTGACAGACTGGATTAAGAAAATGTGGCACATATACACCATGGAATACTATGCAGCCATAAAAAAGGATGAGTTTGTGTCCTTTGTAGGGACATGGATGCAGCTGGAAACCATCATTCCCAGCAAACTATCGCAAGAACAGAAAACCAAACAACGCATGTTCTCACTCATAGGTGGGAACTGAACAATGAGAACACTTGGACTCGGGAAGGGGAACATCACACACCGGGGCCTATCATGGGGAGGGGGGAGGGGGGAGGGGGGAGGGATTGCATTGGGAGTTATACCTGATGTAAATGACGAGTTGATGGGTGTAGCACACCAACATGGCACAGGTATACATATGTAACAAACCTGCACGTTATGCACATGTACCCTAGAACTTAAAGTATAATAATAATAATAGTAATAAAAAAAGAAGACATATAAATGGCAAAGAGGTATAAGAAAAAAAAAGAAAAAGAAAGAAAATCAGTGTATCAAAGAGATTCCCATGTTTGTTGCAGCCCTGTGGACAACAGCCCAGATCTGGAAGCAACCCTAGTGTGCATCAACAGAAGAATGGATAAAGAAGAAAAAAAATGTGGTACACATACACAATGGAGTACTATTCAGGCATGAAAAAGAATAAGATTCAGTCATTTGCAATAACATGGATGGAACTGGAGGTCATTATGTTAAGTGAAGTAAGTCTGGCACCGAAAGGCAAACTTTGCATGTTCTCGCTTATTTGTGGCAGCTAAAAATCAAAACAATTAAACTCATGGAGATAGAGAATAGAAGGATGGTTGCTAGAGGCTGGAAGGGTAGCAGGGGGGGTTGGAGAGAAGTGGGGATGGTTAACGGGTTAAAAAATAGAAAAAAATTAGAATCTGATAGCACAACAGGGCGACTATAGTCAATAACAATTTAGCTATGTGTTTTAAAATAACTAAAACAGTATAATTGGATTGTTTGTAACACAAAGGATGCATGCTTGAGGGGATGAATATCCCATTTTCCATGATGTGATTATTATACCTTGCATGCCTGTGTCAAAGTATCTCATGTACCCAATAAATATATATACTTGCTATGTACTCACAAAAATTAAAAATAAAAAAATTTAAAAAGAAAAAAAAATTGTATAAAGGTTGGGAAGGGGGAACTGAGAGTACTCTGCTGGGCAGTCTTTACAGAACACATGAAGCAGAGTAATATTATTTGAATACAGACTATGATTAATTAGAGACATATATTGTAAAAACTAGGGCATCACTAAAAAACATTTTTAAGAGATATAAATAACGATGAAATAGGGGAGAAGACAGAGTCATTAACAGATACTCAACTGATCCAAAAAAAAGGCGAAAAGAAAGGAAAAGAAACAAAGAATAGTTGTAATAAACAGAAAATAGATGGTAAAATGACAGATTTTAATCCAAGGAGATCAGTAATTATATTAAATATAAATGGCATAAGCACATTAATTAAAAGAGACTGTCAACTTAATATATAGATGTCAACTTCATATATAAAGTAGATTTTTTGGTTGGCAACCTATAGTTGGGTCTGCAAAAGCATTTTGAACATTTTACAAAATGTTAAAAAAAAAAAAGTACAAAAGCATTTTGAACATTTTGAAGCATTTTAGAACATTTTACCCAATAATGGCAGGTTATATATTCTTTCAAGTGCATGCAGGAGTGTTAATTTCAGAGTTTTAAAATTTCTAGCAACGTTATATCTATATGGTTTCTTAAATCTGTATCTGCACTCAATCTGTTATACGACACGTTGTTTTGGTTGAAAATGAAGAAATCTGCTTCGCACGGTATACTGTTAGAAAAGGGAGGAACTTAAGCTCTCTGAAAGGAAGGCCCCAATAGTCCTTAGATCATACTTAGAAAAACTATTAGGAAATAAGCTGCATACAAAGTTAGCAAGCTATTTATCTTCTCCACATTCTCAACACTCAGTGGGCAGAGAACTTTATAACAAATACTAACTACATTGGTTAAAGAGCTAGTCAAGAAACAAACATTGTTAGTAAATATTCCAGAGTAAGTTAACTTATTGTGTGGAAATCACTGATGTACCTGGATTCACTGCAAACTAAATGATAATGTAAATATAATAAAGTAGAAAAGAACATAACATCCTAAGCTTCTAGTCTGAAGATCTGGGTTAAAACCTCAGTTCCTAATAATTTCCCAAAAGACCGTAAAGATTAAATAATACAAAGTACTGAACTCTAAAGCAGTATATATTATATGTACATGTAAGAGAATCTGATAAGCACTAGCTTCTTCTGGTAGTTATAGAAAGAATATTACCTTTCCTCATGAAGAGTTTGAGATTTTGCTTTGGGAAAAAAAAAATCTCTTTTTCTGGTTATATAAACAGAAAGGATGAACCAAAGTTTTTCAATTTTGCCAGAAAATATGGAAAGAATCAGAAGGGAAGGAAGGAGTGTGTATGTGTGTAAAATGAAGCAACAGAGTAAATAAGGCAATTATCTACTGTAGCAATACAACTGTACAAAAAAACAAAATATAATCACAATATACTAGAAAGTGTAGCTGTAAATACTATTTACATAGTAATAAATAAAGAACTCCAAATACTAGTCTAACCTAAAATCATTGTTACATGTAACAGAAGGACTGTGAGGAGAAAGGAAGTATGTGTGTCGGGGAAAAGGGACAACACAAGCTTTAGAAAAGCTGAAGCTTTATTCTCCATAGCAGCAAATGAGTAGAAGACAACTAAAACTTAAAAATCAAGAAATGGAAATCCACTTCCAGCATGACAGAATGAGGAAGTCAACAAATCCACTTCTCAAAATACCATAAATATGGATCAAACTCAAAAACAACCGTTTCAGTATTCTGACCAAAGGCACACAAAATAACAAACTGAGAAACATCTATTCATGGAAACTACTGAACTCTGGTAAGAACAGCATGAGTGTGTGGCATTCTTGATTAGAACTGCTCTCATTCCCCACAACTCTCTCGGCAACGTATTTCAACCGAGGTAGGGCAAATCATAAAAATTGGCACCCTCACTGCAACTCCCAGAAGGAACTCAAAATGACCAAGTGGAAAGTATGCCAGAAATGCAGGGTTGGTTTACAAAAGTCAATCAATGTAACTCACCATATTAACAGAGTAAGAGGACAAAGATCACATGACTATCTCCAGAGATCATGGCAACAGAAAAGCATCTGGAAAAATCCAACACTATTCATGATTTAAAAAAAAAAAAAAACCTCTCAACAAACTGGAAACAGAAGAGAGGTTCCTCAGATCAACAAAGGGCATCTACCAAAAAAAACCTACAGTCAATATCATCCTTAATGGTGAATGCTTTCTCTTAAAATTGGGAATAAGGCATGGATGTTACTCTTTGTACTTCTATTCTCACTATCCTAGAAGCTGTAGCCAGTTTAATAAAGCAAAAGGAGGAAAAAAGAAGGTGGATTGTTTAAAGATAACTACTTTGGAAGGAACAAGCAAACATTTTTATTTGCAGAAGACATTGTCATAATGTATATGGAGTACCAAGAAACCTGAGCATGCATGGGCACCAGCACATGTACACACACAAGCTACTAGAATTAGTGAAGGAGGTTACCAAGGTAGAATGACACAAGATCAATATATGAAAGACAACTTTATTTCTAACTACGAGCAACAAACAATCCAAAGAGGAAATTAAAATAATTCCACCTAAAATAACATAAAAAGGATAAAATACTGAGTAACGAATTTAATAACAGAAGTGTAAGATTTGTGCAATTAAAACTGAAGAACATGGCTGAGAGAAATTATAAAAACCTAAATAAATGGAGAAAAATCCATATTCACAAAATCAATGCTGTTAGGGTATCAATTCTCCCCAAACTGGCTTACAATGTTAACGCAATCCTTATCAAAATCACAGCAGGGTTTTATTTTTATTTTAATTTTTTGTTTTTTGTAGAAACAGGCTGAGTTCAAAATCTAAATAAAATGCAAAGGACTCTGAATAGCCAAAACAATTCTGAAAAAGAAGACAGTCAAAAGACTTGACTCATTATAAAGCAACATTAGTCAAGAAAGGCATATTGGTATAAAGACAGGCATATAGTTCAACAGATCAGAATTGAGTCCAAAAATAAATCCTACATCACTGGTCAATAGCTTTGCAAGAAAAGTGTCCAAAGAATTCAATGGGAAAAGTATAAAAATAGACCTATCCATATACAGCCAAGTGATTTTTCAACAAAAGTACAAAAAGATAATTTACAAAATACAGTCTTTTTAACAAATAGTGGAGGAATATTTGGATACCCATAGCAAAAAGATGCATTTAGACCTTCACACAAAATACAGACCAATAATCATATACAATAAACAAAAATTAATTCAAAATGTGTTACACACCTAAACACAAGAGATAAACCACAAACATCTAGAAGAAAATATAAGAGAAAATCTTTCTGGCCACGGGTTATGCAAAAGGATCTTAGACATGATAGTAACAGGACAAGACCAAAAAATTAATAAATCAGACCCTTAAAATTGAATGTTTTTGTGCTTTAGGCACCACTAAGAAGCCACACACTGGGATAAAATATCTGCAAATTGTTAAGCAACAAAACAAAACAACTTCTATCTCCAATACAGAACTCTTACAAAAAAATATATTTTAAAAATAAACTTAATAGTAAGAAGTCAACAACCAAATTTTTAAAATAGATAACTTGAACAAACATTTCACCAAAAAAGACACACGTGTCTAATAAGCAAATAAAAAGGTGCTCAAACTTCATCAGTAACTAGGGAAATGTAAATTAAAGCCACAATAAGATACTACTACTACGCACCCACTAAAATGGCAATAATCAAAAGACAAAAGATGAGTGTTAGTGAGGATACAGAGAAACTAGAACCTTCAGACATTGTTGATGGGAATGTGAAATGGCACAGCCACTTTAGAAATGCTGATGGGAATGTGAAATGGCACAGCCACTTTAGAAAACAGCTTGGCAGTTTCTTAAAAATTTAGACATGTTTTAAAAAAAAAAAAAGTTTCATCCCAGTAAGGCTACTTCTAGGAATATTGTTATGGTAACTCTTAAAAATATAATCAAGAGAAATGAATATATGACCATAGACAGACTTGTACATGCTGTTACAGTTTGGATATTTGACCCCCCAAACCTCACACTGAAATCTGATCCCCAATGTTGGAAGTGGGGCCTAGCAGGAGGTGTTTGTGTTATGAGGGTAGATCCCTCATGAATGGCCTGGTGCAGTCCTCACGATAAGGATTAAGTTCTCTACTAGTTTCCAAAAGAGCTGGTTATTAAAAAGAGGCTGGCACCTCTCCCCCAACTGGGTTCTTCTTTCTCGCCACGTGATCTCTGCTCACATCTGCTCCCGTTTGCTTTCTACCACAAGGAGAAACAATCTGAGGGCCTCACTAGAAGCAAATGCTGGCACCATAGTTCTTGTACACTCTGCAGAACCATGAGCCAAACAAATCTCTAAATTACCCAGCCTCAGGTGTTCCTCTGGAGCAACATAAATGAACTAAGACACATGCATATTCATGGTATTATCCAAAAACCCAAAAGTTGAAAAAACGCAAATATCCGTTAACTGGTGAATGCATAAATAAAATGTAATGTAGCAATACAATGGAAAACTATTTAACAATTAAAAAGAAATGAATTACTAACACATTTTGCAGCCCAAATAAACTTCAAAAACATTAAGTAAAAGAAAACAGCAAGACTGTTCTATGATTCCATTTACATGAAATGCTCAGAAAAGAGAAATTTTTAGACACAGGCAACAGATCAGTGGTTTCCTGGAGCTAGCGGGAAGGAATGAGAATTGTGTGCAAATGAATCCAGGAAAATTTTAGGAAGGATGGAAAAGTTCTAAAACTGATTGTAGTAATGACTGCGCAACTCGATTAATGTACTTAAAAATCACTGAATTGGGTGAAGGATATGAACAGACACTTCTCAAAAGAAATTTATGCAGCCAACATGAAAAAAAGCTCATCATCGCTGGTCATTAGAGAAATGCAAATTAAAACCACAATGAGATACTATCTATCTCATGCCACTTAAAATGGTGATTATTAAAAAGTCAGGAAACAACAGATGCTGGCAAGACTATGGAGAAATAGGAACGCTTTAACACTGTTGGTGGGAGTGTAAATTAGTTCAACCATTGTGGAAGACAGTGTGGTGATTCCTGAAGGATCTAGAACGAGAAATACCATTTGACCAGCAATTCTATTACTGGGTATATAACCAAAGGAATATAAATCATTCTGCCATAAAGACACATACAAACATAATGTTTACTGCAGCACTATTCACAACAGCAAAGACTTGGAACCAACCCAAATGCCCATCAATGATAGACTGGATAAAGAAAACGTAGCACATATATACCATGGAATACTATGCAGCCATAAAAAAGAAATGAGTTCATGTCCTTCGCAAGGACATGGATGAAGCTGGAAGTCATCACTGTCAGCAGACTAACACAGGAACAGAAAACTAAACACCTCATGTTCTCACTCGTAAGTGGGAGTTGAACAATGAGAAGACATGGACACAGGGAGGTGAACATCACAAACCAGGGCCTGTCAGGGGGTAGGGGGCAAGGGGAGGGAGAGCATTAGGACAAATACCTAATGTACACGGGGCTTAAAACCTAGATGATGGGTTGATAGGTGCAGCAAACCACCATGGCACATGTACACCTACGTAACAGACCTGCACGTTCTGCACATGTATCCCAGAACTTAGTTAAAAAAAAAAAAAAAACATTTAATTTTTCCATAAGAGTGGGTGAATTTTATAGTATGTACAATATATCCTAATAAGGCTACTTAAAACCAAGGAATGGCAGTATATGATCATTATTTACAATATAAAGGTAAATGCCCACACAAGTCAGGGGCAAGAACCGTTGGTAGAAAATGATTAAAATGGGGTCATTATTTTACCAAAAAAATATTTGTACAGTTACTTAAAACTGTATATAAAATAACCTGTATACAAAGATGTATCACTTTTATAAATATTAAAATACTTTTAAAGATATTCTCTACAAGCTAAAAAAAGGTTTGGGGGTCCAAACACATATGATAAAACTAAAATTATAGCTAGAGAATGACAAAGATTATCAAAATTCAACCTAATGACTACCTATGGAGCAGGGAAATGGAAACATACCAGTGCTTCAGCAGTATTGATAATGTTTCATTTCTTTAAATTGACCAGTGGGCTCACAGTTCATAGATGACTCATTATTATGCCTGTTAACTTGTGTTTCAAGTATTCTTTGGTATGCATTAAATATATCATAATTAAAAAGTGGGAGAAAGTACTATTTTGAAAATTGTCTTCAAAGCTCCAAATAATGGCTCTATAAAATATAATCTATAACAAATCACAGTTCACTTATAGATCATAAAATGTAAATGACAAAATCTAGGAGGGTCCAAAAAAAGTTTAAAATTAATTACAACTACCATTTATTCACCATCTATAATGCAAAACTTGCATACATTATCTCTAATCCTCCTTTCAACTCTACAAACATCCCTCATTTAAACCTAACAAACTGAGGCTCTGAGTTTTACTGCATGTGCTCAGAACCACACAGCTTTTTAAGTGGGGAAGTCAGGATCACCAAGCACTGTGCAAATATTCTTTCTCAGTCTGTTTCTAATAGTTACTCAACAACATTCAACAATAATGCTGCCTTGTTAATAATTACCTAGTATTTTGATGTATTTGCACAAAGACTAGTGATTTGTGGAAGTACAAAATTCAGGACCAAGTTGGGTTTTTTTTTTTTTTTTGAGACAGTATCTCACTCTGTCGCCCAGGCTGGAGTGCAATGGCACGATCTTGGCTCACTGCAACCTCTGCCTCCCGGGTTCAGGCGATTCTCCTGCCTCAAGCTGGGATTACAGGCACATGCCATCACACTCAGCTAATTTTTTGTATTTTTAGTAAAGATGGGGTTTCGCCATGTTGGCCAGGCTGGTCTCAAACGCCTGACCTCATGTGATCCGCCAGCCTCTGCCTCCCAAAGTGCTGGGATTACAGACATGAGCCACCACACCCAGCCCCAAGTTACAATTTTGTAAACTACATAAATAACAAAATGACAACTTCATGTCCTGATACCTAATAAACTTAACTTTTTTTTTTTTTTTTTTTTTTTTTTTTAAATTCTTTTTTTTTTGAGACGGAGTCTCGCTCTGTCACCCAGGCTGGAGTGCAGTGGCCGGATCTCGGCTCACAGCAAGCTCCGCCTCCCGGGTTCACGCCATTCTCCTGCCTTAGCCTTAACTTAACTTTAAAAAACACATACATTTGAAACTTTACTATATAATTTTCCTTCAGATTTTTACAATGAGATTACCTTATGGAGAACAAAGTCCTGTAAATATATCAATATAAGGAAATGCCAGAGATACATAACAGGAAGGTATATTAATGATTATAAATACTTTAATTCATCTTTCCCCACAAAAAATATTCCTCTCGGGGTTGGGCACAGTGGCTCATGTCGGTAATCCCAGCACTTTGCAGGGGCTGATGTGGGTGGAGGCCAAGGTGGGCGGATCACCTGAGGTCAGGAGTTCAAGACCAGCCTGACCAAAAAGGTTAAACCCTGTCTCTACTAAAATTACAAAATTAGCCAGGCATGGTGGTGCACGCCTGTAATCCCAGCTACCTGGGAGGCTGAGGCAGGAGAACTGCTTGAACCCAGGAGGCAAAGGTTGCAGTGAGCCGAGATCAAGCCACTGCACTCCAGCCTGGGCAACAAGAGCGAAACTCCGTCTCAAAAAAAAAAAAAAAGTATTCCTCTCAGTTCTACTCTGCACAGTGAAAACCAGATTATTAATATATTTGTATATACTCTAAAAGACTGAGATGCAACAAGAACTCAGCCTAGGGATCAATAATGCCAGAAGTAAAAATGTTCAATCAGGTATTTTTATTTCAACTGCCAAAATGGGGGAAAACAAAAAATACCAAGTGACTTCAGGAAATAAAAGGCAGAAAGTTGGCTTTTAGTCATTTATTTTGGCTACATAAATCACAGAAGGTTTAAAATCCAAATTCCCTAGTCTCAGGTCACTTTTTAAAAAAAGTTTCATAAAGATATCCTCACTCCTACCAGCCAGCATCATCACAGGTCGGTAACATATTGGTAATGTGATGGAGGTCATTAGGCAGAGGTTAGACGTCAAAAATAAATAGAAAAAGCCTTGTGAGCCACGCTTAGATAATGAAGAAAATAAAAGCAATAACTCAGATCATGCAAGGAGTAAATACGTCCCTTTCATTCCTCTGCAACCCATGTCTACAGGGGAAGCTCTTTCTGTTCCTTGGCAACCAATCTCCCATATTTTAATGTATCCAAAGGTTCTTTTCTCCTTTCCCTTCTCCCATCATTTCTTCCCTTCACTCCTCCTCTCATCATTTCTTCTCTTTATGCCGTATCTAAGTAATAATTTACTTCTTCATTGTCTGACACCTTTTCTCTCCAAATTCCCTAATGTTCTCCCATCTCCTGTTCTCTTCTGTTTTTCCCCCATCTGTTTACAGATCTGGGTTTCTAACTCTGTGTGTGTGTGTGTGTGCGCGCGCGCGCGTGTGTGTGTGTTACACATTCTGGTTAACTAAAGAGATTCTAGGTTGCAATGGAAAAATATATTGAACACTTAAATGTGGCCCTCTAATTTCCTTAATATATCTTTAACAACACATGCATATATCCTAGTAATGTTACCCCTTATTCATGAGGTTGAAATGGTTTGTTATTCACAAATGAGTTTACTCAAATAAAAATGAGTTAAAAAACTATTAAATATATGACCCATATAGGACTATCATTTCCATCAGTATTTCCCAATACTTCTTAAAGCAATAGTTCAACAAATAATGGTTGCATAGTCAAGTCATAAAGCACAAATCATACTAGGTACTTAAAGAGTGTAAGAAATCCTGAAATGAAGAAACTTGCTTAACCGTATTATCCTGATGTTCCCAAATTTACTAAGCTTATGAGCTCTTTTTTTTCCCAGCACCTATTAATATCCCATAGAACATGCACTTAGGAAATGCTAACCCTAACCACTGATTAAAATGTACTATGTAAAGCATCATACTTAACCTAGTAGCATAAATGTCTTCAAAATGTTGCTGCCTTTGAAAAAACCTAAAATGAATTTATAAAGAAAATAATCCAAGTTGTTAGGTGCAAATGGCTTGTTTTAAATATTGCATGTATATTTACCTTTCCTAGGTTAATTTAAAAATCAAAACTGTAAGCACCAATTGGGATTTTGAAGGTGGGGGTGGGGTGGGCAAAGAGCAAAATTTTCCTTAAAGTATAACATATGGAAGAGAATATTTTACAAATACTGACTTCTAAGACCGTTCTTATTTTTCCATCAATTTTCATGTTTGGTCTTTTTGTCAAACGGAAGAAAAAAAATGGAATTTTATGACTTACAAAATCCAATAAATACACAGGCATGCTATATTGAGCTTTCCTGAACGTATGTTATACAACAATACAAGAATTTTTTAATGAAAATGCGTCAATTTTCCCTTTAATGTGTACTACGAATTATTTACTTCACAGGTTTCAAAGAGTGTATTTTAAAGTACACACATTTTACCTGAAAGCTCCATAAAGTGGTCTGTACCAACAGACGAATGAACAAGGAGTAAAAAGTAAGAACCACAGGATACTCAATCCAAAATCAACCGCTCTTGCAGAATCAACACAAAACCAAGCCAAGCATCCGAAGATATTTAGAAACAGTGTTACTGCATGGACTGTGGAATCAGAAAACAAAATAGAAAAAGAAATGATTACATTCAATTTATGAATTCATCCAACAAAAAATTGTAAATAAAAAAATACTTTCTAAGAGTAAATGTATTCTACCCCATGTTTCCATTTATATTTTTCAAAACACTGCTGTATCTTATATATTTGATTTGAAAACAGAGTATACACAGGAAAGCGAGTCTTAATACATGTAATGTTTGGCAAAAATTCTGTTGGCCCTCGCCTCCTCACAATGACGTAGCTAAACCAGAGGCACACTACCTTAAGGGCTTCTTCCCGAAAAGGAAACATATGATGTCTCTTGATCTGAAGCCCAAGAAAAAAAGCAGTGCCTGCCAGGAAAAGACGCAGGACTTAGGAGGAAAAACTGTATCTTTACAGAATGGGGCTGCAGACTAAAAACTGGACTAAAAATACTAATACAGTAGCAATTTCTAGTGACTGTATAGTCAATGCATAACGATTATTCATTCATCTTCATAGAGCTGTCCATTTGTAAAATCCTGAAAAGAAACTTGCGTTTTGGTAGAGGATTAAATTTATTAAGTCCTCTCTTCACTCCCCCACACTACATGATGCATTTTAGTTACTGTGACAGGCTTTTCTTTTGGTTAACACAACTAGATGTCGACAAATTCATCATATGCTGTTAATAATTACTTTCCCTGACAGACCAAAAACAAAAAAATCTGAGTAACATCTAATTATACCATGATCCTAAAGAACTACTTTGACCCACTGTAATTAATAACAGTTTCAAAGGATTTTTAAAAAATTTATTCACAGGCTGAACTTATTATAGTAAGTACATTCTTACATAAGTTAAAAGAATGTTAAATGTTAATTATCAAATCAACAAAAATACGCCAACTCTTGAATTAAAATTAACAATTGGGAAAACGTATTGGATGTATTTTTTTTAAATCTCAAACTTTAAGATTTCTTTACAAATCAAATAAATTAATAATTAATAAAACAGGATATATATACACATTCTGGGATGCCTAAATTTGCTCTTACCTATCCCACCAGAAAGGTAAACAAGCTCTAGAGCTATTTAAAAAAAAAAAAAAAAAAAAAAAAAAAAAAAAAAAAAAAAAAAAAAAAAGCTCTTAGATTAAGCCAATCATTTAACCTCTGTAAGCTTCAATTTTTCGGCTTTTCTAACTTTAAAATTCCATTCAATTCTATCACAAAAGAGACACTCTCACTCATTACTCTAGTCCCATTAGAATTTTTAACTCTCAGGAATGCTTGCTCGTAATAATTTACTCAAAACCCTTGGCCTCAAAATAAGGGTGGTTAAGATCTTAAAAACAGAATTGAAAAGATTGTAAAATAGAAAATTATTACTAGGCAGCATTAAATAGCATCCAGCTGCCTTAAAAAGTTTCAGACCTTAAGAACATTCTAACTAAATGTTAATTTTCAAATTAGGTTATTTCCTAATCCACTGAAAGAAAGATAAAATATATGTATAATTATGCTTTAAAGTTCATGAAAATTCTTCCAAGTATAGATGAAAATATCAATCTAATTTTGTGTAATAAAAATGTTTTTCTAGATGTTTTCTATGAAACATGATCAATAAATCATTTACTTATATCCCAATGAAGACTAAAATGTCCAAGGCTAATTACTGAACAATCTGTCCACTTATGCAGAGTTCAAAAAACATATAGAAAGGTAAGGTAAATGTAAAATATATGTTTCTATACTGCTAATTTCAATCCAATTTGAGTGAGTGATGAATCAATGCTGGTAGACTCCAAGAGTAGGCAGAACACTAAAGAAATCTTTGGGCCATTTTGTTTATGTGATTTACAAGTTGAACAACTCTCCTTCACATAAAATTTCAGTTTGCTTCATTAAGCACTCAAATCTGGTATTAGTTGATCTAAATTTGCAACATTATAATATTCTTCTTGGTAAGTTCTGAATTACAATATAGATGCCTAACGTAAATAGCTTTATAACACTATATTATCTTCACCAAATGGTCTTTAATGTAGATGGCTTGTTTTTATTTTTTCCTTTTTAATTCAAAAGTACACTCAAAGAGGTTGAAATTCATTTCACAATATTTCTATTTGCTTCAGTTCATTTATAGTTTAAATTATTTGCTTCAAATAAAGTAGCTTTGAAAGCATATCTTCTTCACATTCAGCTTAAAATGTAAATTACCTCTTCATTTTGGTTCTTTGTTCTTTGTAGGTGGCAGAAGCTGGAAATCTAGACTCTGAGCTCTACAGTCAAACTATACACCTCCTTCCTTATTTATGTAATGTTGAACAAGTTACTCAAATTCTCTAAGCTTTAGTTTTCCTATCTATAAAACCAAATAATATAGTACTTCCTTCGAGGTGTGGTTAGGATTTAATATAGTAAGATAACATATATAAAGTGATTAGCACTGTGCCTGACACAAAGTAAATCCTCAATAAATATTAGCTCTCACTGTAATTATTATTACAGTGTGAAAGCATTAGTCAACCCCCACATCAAGAGGTTAATATGTTCTAAAAATAATTTATTAAAACAGGCAATATTCTATAAAATGTAGGCACATTACTAAGCTGGTAATAGATCTTACTTTGTGCCAGGGAATCTGCTTCTTCAAAACAGAACCCTAACTGGAATCGTAAGCCCTTTGAATACAGTTGACAGACATGCCAACTGAACAAGGCTGGAGAAAAATACAGTCAACTACATTATTTCTGTGACACTCAGAAGGTGATATATTTCTAAGACAAAACAGATCTATTCTGAAACAACTGGCATTGATAATTAATCATTTAGTTAAAATTAACCACCTCTCCCATTTAATCTCTATTTACTAAATTCCTTGTATACTTTTCTTCCAAAACCCATTTCCTCCACCAAAAAATATTTTCCTAGTTCTAGCTACTCAGGAGACTGGAGTAGGAGTATCCCTTGAGCCAGAAGTTCAAGTCCGGCCTGGGCAACATAGCAAGACCCCATCTCAAAAAATATATATTTATATTTTTTTCACTAGGTCAAAGAACATACATGTAAAATACTAGGCTGGCTGGATATGGTGGCTCATGCCTGTAATCCCAGCATTTTGGGAGGCCAAGGTGGGCGCATTGCTTGAGACTAGGAGTTCGAGACCAGCCTGGGCAACATGGTGACACCCATCTCTACTAAAAACACAAAAATTGGCCAGGCATGGTGGCATGTGCCTATAGTCCCAGCTACTCAGGAGGCTGAGGCACGAGAATCACCTGAACCCAGGAGGCAGAGGTTGCAGTGAGCCAAGATGGCGCCATTGCACTCCAGCCTAGGCGACAGAACAAGACTGTCTCAAAATAAATAAATAAATAAAATAAAATGCTAGGACAATTTCTGCCCATTTTTAAAAATAAACATATATAAAATATAAATGCATATATTATACTGATTAAATAAGAGTTGGTCAGCATGTACATATACATGGAATCATCTAATATTAAAAATATATACTACTGACACTGAAGATTCAGCAAAAGATAATAGATCAAGAATATCTCAAAAAGTACTAAAAAGGAAGAGTTAAAAATAGACTATCCATTAGGAATCACTTCTCATATTCCAAAACAACTTGACATACATGAAGAATGCTCCTAAAAGATTTGGAGGAAAATTATCTCATCCATTAAGGGAGGGGTGGTAGTCTCATTAATCATAAAGTAAAAACACGTAAAATTCCTCCATCAAGAATGCACCCTACAAATTATCCATTAACCCAGATGTTGTGCATGTAAGAATCCTCAATAGCTACCTCCCCTTCTGACATGATATCAAAATGAGGCTGAGACTACTGTTTGGAATAAAAATGAAACTGAGAGTAAGTGGGAGGTCTGTGCACACACAGTAAAACTGTTAACCGCTTGACATTTTGTTTTAGTATTCCATGAGTTATTATACTCAAAGTGATGTGAGCATCAGAGCCCCAAATGTATATTCTAATGTTCCGTTCAATAAAATGTCCTGTATTAATTAAGCACTTTCAATAATAAAAGTATCACAAATGAAAACAAAAAGTAAACTGTACTCAAAGCTATAAAAAGAACAATTAGTTTATGTAATAATTTATGCCTTTTTAAAAAAAAGATGTAACACCTATATTTAACAGAACTCTTTTAAACGACCTTCCTCTGCATAAAATTAGTATGCATTATTTTTTTCCAAGCAAATCATGCCTAGATAACATCTTTCAAGGAAAAAGAATCTTACAAAATTTTACCCACATGACAGAGAAGTTGTATTTTCCTCAGAAGAATGCCAGTTCTCAATACACAGGTTTTTCTCAGCCAAGGATTTACATTGTCACATATAGTACAATTGTGAAGTACCTAAATATGATATGTTTCACTCTGAAATCGTGATTATTAAGCTTTATCTACAGAAAAAGAAGACTGGTTTGCTATATTATCCTTGAAATAAAAAGTGGATTTTGACAACAAAAATATAAATTCTAAGCAAAGATATAAATTGTTGTATACTCACACATCCACAAGTAGTACATAAGCTTTACTGTCTTTTGGAATTCTACAGGAATGTCTACAGAAAAATCCTGATAGAAACAAGGTCCAACAGGAAAATTGCTAGGAAGAGGTGGCCAATTATTTTTTCTACCTGTAAATTTGTTTTAAAAAGAAAAGGTTATTTATATTATAACAAATGTGATACTCTTTTTTGTTTCACAATAAAGAAAAACTCCATTATTTTAATAAAAGTTTAGAAAAACTGTAGTACCATCTCTGTATTCCTAGAACTTTGAAAGATAAACTTTAGATTTTTAAAAAATTTTCTCAGAATATCATCACCTTAGAGCATATTAGATAGTAAAATAATTTTCCAGTGTCATATCATATCACGTTTAGCAGGAACCATTTATGTATAGAAAAAACAAGAAATAAAAAAAAGCACATATCCAGTGCTTCTGCCCTAAAACAGATTTATTTCACAGTCCCGAGTCTGGCTGGCATGAAAAGGCCACCCAGTTTTTAAACTTCAGTTTTCTCCTCAGCATCTTAAATCTTCAAATATAATTCGGTTATAATTCCTATCCCATGTGGACAGAGACCAGCTTCTAATTTTTTCAAGTTTTCTGTTAAGTCCAAGATTAAACCAATACCAAAGAAACAAATTAAGAATACTCAAAATCTGGGAAAAAATAATATCCAAAAGACATATGTACGAAAACCCTACAACAAAGAAAACATGAAACAGTCATGATAAGGAAGCTAAGGAATTACAGAACCTTTAAAAACGCAGAGAAAAACAAATTCAAACTGTAAAGGGAAAAAAAATGTCTCCATATAAAGAAACCAGATTAAAAATAAGACTTGAGAAATGGTGGGGGAAATAAAAAATTAAAGAAGTCAAAACATGAAAATAGAGGGTAAAAACAGCACCTAAGGCCATTTCCCAATTTTAGATGTTATATCCCACAATTTTTAAAAATTCAATTTTACATACTTTTTCCAGACCAGGGTAATTTTTATAGTAGAAGGAACAATAACCTATTTCTGATTCTCCCCAATGAGTCTCCTGTGTTCCATTTATCATACTATTCAAATTTCCTATAGTTCATTTATCATACCAATCTCATACTATTTGAGAAGCAGCACTGAATACTTGTAAAGAAGAGAAGCTCTGGAAGCATAAGTGGCTAGCCACTTACTGGCAACGTCACCTTGGGCAACTTACTCTCCCCTCCAAGCCTCAGTTTCCATATCTGTAAAATGAGAATAAAAACTGTACCACCCCTCACAGGATTGTACTGATGATTTAAGTATGAGTTAAGAAGGGAAAAGTACTAAAATGTGCTAACATACTGCAGTCTCATTGTTAATTTCCTACTCTTTGTTACTGTCTTTACTAACATATCTCTCATAGAAATACTTTGTATTTGCCAGTATTGAAGAAATAAGATAGATTTTAGTTACAGGTACTTCAGAAACACTGGTCTCAGTTCAACTTTTAGTTTCTCCTTCTATAGATGCTACCTCTGATGCTGCAAGCAAGAAAATGACTCAGGATAAATGTGTTCTCACAAAGCCCTAGACTTACACATTCTAAGATAAATAGTTCTGTATATTGTTATTGTTCTAGCTTTGCATTGCATCAAAGCTAGACATCCTAACAATGACTTATCTAACTCATCCCAGACATCCTAACAGTGACTTATCTAGCTCTTTTATCTCTTCTTACTCAGAGACTGCTAGCTTTCCCTAACAGACTCCTTTGAGGTGCTTTGGCAGGCACAAACTGAATAGAATTCACTGCAAACAATTCACCACTTATTTCTTTGGCATCATATGAATACCTTAGGCTTCCAATTTTTCTAACATGATTTGACAAAATACTTGTAAGGACTGGGGCAGATAATCTGAAATTGACCTGAATAAATCAGGTAGGAGTCAAATGTAGGGTAAATGCAAATGTACTCACAAAGATTCAATAGAATCAAGGAGGGCCTAACTGCAGAATCAAAGGCTCCTGGCCTCAGAGTAAGCAAAAATTATCATATTCACATTCATTTTGTGTGTGATGAGGCTAACACTGTTCTCATCTATCAACAAAAACTATGCGAATCAGCCAAGATTAGAAGGCTACAGAGTATCAAGGAGGCCATCTGCTGTGTCTGATCTCCTTGTTAGAACAGGAAAACAGGGCAGCGTTTTATCCACAGGCTAAATAACCTAGGAGTTAGTATAGACATAATGTAAAGTGTTTAAAAGTTATTTTTATTTCAAACTTCTTTGGATACTACCATGTTGACTGAGGTTTTGCATTTCTCGTTCCCGACGATCTAATTCTGCGGCTTTTCTTTCTAGTTCTTCCTGGCGCTTAAGAAGCTCAGCTTGGGCCAATGCATGTTCCTAAATAAAAAATATCAATATGTGAACAGACTATCAGAAGTATAAAATACTTTAACATTTATATGCTAACTCCTACTTCTCTACTATGAGAGAAACCTAATTCAAACACACTTCCAAAGTACAGGAATTTTACTGAAGATCATAGTTACAGAAAATATTACAGGGATATTTGGTTCATTTGGTCTTTGGGTTCTGAAAACCCTCAATGGGAATGTTGGGTCCATTAGGACAGGAAAATTTCTCTTAGTAAAAGTAGCCAGAATCCTTAGGTAATCTGGAAAATGAAATTAAGATGACCTCTATGCCTAAATGAATGAAGAACAGAGGCAATGGGAACAGTTGAGGAAAATGAACAATAGAAAAAAGGGCAACTGAACTGGCTCCTATAAATCAGATTAAATGATATATAAGGCCACCAATGCAAGAATATTTTCTAATATCTTAAATGTTATAGGAGAATGAGGTCAAAGGATGTGATTAAGAAATTCTTTATAACTCAATTTGCCCTTACATGTTATCAGGCATCTTATTAATCTTTCTTGTCAGATTTTTGCCATCTTCTACCTCCTAACACTATTACTTTAGCATTATAACACTCTCCCAATATCTATTATTCCATCATTTTTACCTTAATGGTAGTATGCATTAAAAAGTGAGACCAAAGGCAATAAAAATTTACACACCAAGATGATACACAAATTCAATAATTCCTAATAATAGAATAAAATAAATGGTATAAGCTGACAAAGAGGAACGAATATTTGAAGGGTGACAAGACGCAAATTCAGACTTGAAAGTGAGTTAAAAATTAAGCAACAGAAATGTAACCATATAAAGAATTATTTTGCTCTGAAAGTAAATGTTATTGATATTATAACTGCCAATACGAATTTATACAACTAACACGAACTAACCTTTGCAATCTGTGTATAAGCTGGATGTTCCTCTGTTGGTTTCATTATTGCTGGTTGTGTATTGGGTACATTAGGCATCTTCACACTGCCTGGTGGAGGCTAGGAGGATTAAGAGATGGACAAATTATGTAACACAGATATCCAACTTTAACTTCTTTCAAAAAGTGTAACACCAATAAAATGAAAAATCCCAAAATCTGCATCTCTTCATTCCCTGCCCTCTCATAGTCAAGTGTGTGGCAAAGAGCTGCTTAAATTCTCCATGTCCATTTTCTCCAACTCATTCATTTTTCAACTCTACAATCAGGCTGCTACTTTTAACACTACATAACAAACAATCTCCTCCAGGATACCATACAGTAATAGAGGCTGGGCATGGCGGCTCACGCCTGTAATCCCAGCACTTTGGGAGGCCAAGGCAGGTGCATTACCTCAAGTCAGGAGTTCAAGACCAGCCTGGCCAATATGGTGAAACCCCGTCTCTACTAAAAATACAAAAATTAGCCAGGCGGGGTGGCCAGCACCTGTAATCCCAGCTACTCAGGAGGCTGAGACAGGAGAATGGCTTGAACCCAGGAGGCGGAGGTTCCAGTGAGCCAAGATTGCACCACTGCACTCCAGCCTGGGCAACAGAGTGAGACTCCATCTCAAAAAAAAAAAAAAAAATACTTTGAGTTTTTGGGGGTTTTTTAACAGTAAAATACAGATAGAACCAGACAAAAGAACTACACCAAGGTTCACTGTCAACTCTTCCCTCTTGAGAAAGCTACATGCCAGTGCTCTGAAGAGCATATAGGAAAGTTCTTGATAGAACCCCACTAAATTGAAAAGAGTGAAAGGGAAGGCCTAAGGAGAGAGAAAATAAATTACCCAATTTCCACTATGCCAGTGAGGATCAGCAGTGTCTGAAAGCTGCAATATCAGGAAGTAGACATCTACAAGTCCATCAATGGGGAACCGGTTAAATTACTGTTTATACATACAACACAACCATGAGAAGAAATTAGCTATAGAAGATGTCTTTTAAAATACTAAATAAAATAAAGCAAGCTGGCCAGGTGCAGTGATCCCAGTACTTTGGGAGGCCGAGGCGGCTGGATCGCATGGTCAGGAGTTTGAGACCAGCCTGGCCAATATGGTAAAATCCCCTCTCTACTAAAAATACAAAAATTAGCCGGGCGTGGTGGCAGCAGGCGCCTGCAGTCCCAGCTACTCAGGAGGCTGAGGCAGGAGAATCACTTGAACCCGGGAGGCAGAGGTTGCAGTGAGCCAAGATCGCACCACTGCACTGCAGCCTGGGTGACAGAGCAAGACTCCACCTCAAAAAATAATAATAATAATAAAATAAAAATTAAATTAAAAAAATAAGGCAAGCTACAGAACAGTCTGCATATGACCTCTTCTTCAATAGACACAGATTTATACATGCCCCCATAAAATATCTGGGAAGTCTCAGCCAACTGATATCAGAGGGACTTGCACCTGTTGTTTTATACGCTTCTTTATTATTTGCTTCCCTCGACGCATGCACAATATACTACTTTAATAAAAATATATTTTTAAAGTACTCTTTAGAATGACCATAAGAAAAAAGAAGAAACAAGGATGGGAACATGAAAAGAACAATAGAAACAAAAACAGTAACAGAAAAGAAAAGAAGAAAGGAAAGAAAGAAAGAGAAGAGGGAGGGAAAGGGGAGGTCATGAATAAGAAAAATATAAGAAAGAAAGAAACCGCACTAGGAGGTTCAAGCATCCTAAGAACTGTTAATACCAGAAGACACAACCAATATACAGCAGGATTTCACTCTGACACAGCTAACAGCAGCCCTGAAAAGGAAGCCATGCATAACCAAAGATGTAACTGTAGTTCAGCTGATTCTAAAATGCATACACAACAGGCAAGAACTGACCGGGCACAGAGGCTCACATCTGTAATTCCAGCCCTTTGGGAGGCCGGGGTGGGCAGATCACCTGAGCTCAGGAGTTCGAGACCACTCTGGGCAACATGGTGAAACCTCGTCTCTACTAAAATACAAGAAATTAGACAGGCATGGTGGTGTGCGCCTGTAGTCCCAGCTACTGGGGAGGCTGAGGCAAGAGAATCGCTTGAGCCTGGGAGGCAGAGGTTGCAGTGAGCCCAGATTATGCCACTGCACTCCAGCTTGGGCTACAGAGTGAGATCCATCTCAAAAAAAAAAAAAAAAAAAAAAAACCGACAAGAACTAAAAACAGGTCAAACAATTTTGAAGAAAAATAAATGATGAAGACCTATGATATCAAGGCTTATTATAGAACCATAGTAATTAAGAGTGTAATACAGATGCAAGGACAGAGAAATGTACCAATAAATAAAATAGACACAGAAACAAACCCACACTAATGCAGAAACTTGATACCTAACAGAGGTGTCACTACAAAACAGTGAAGAAACAATATGTTAATCAATAAACGGTACTTGGATAACTGGTTACTCGTACTTCCCATCATATAAAAAATGAATTCTAGGTAGATTAATGATCTAAAACTGAAAAAGCAAAACTTAAACACTCGGGAAAAATACATGTGAATATTTTTATGAATATTTCTTGAGCTTCTAGAATGTGAACTCTAGAAATATTGTGTATTTTGTTTACGACCTATCCCAAGTACCCAAAATAGTCCCTGAAACATAGTAGATGCTCAGTAAGTATCTGTCAAATTAAGACTGGAAAACACACAAACCATATAAAATTGACAAATTTAATTACATTGAAATTTACAAAAAGTAAAAAGTCAAATCACAGACTAGGAAAAAATCGTTGTAATGCATATAATAGAAAACTGCTACCCAGAATATATAAAGAATTGTTACAAATTCATGAAAATACAAACTAACTGAAAAACTAGCAAAAGATCTGAACAAGCAATAGAAAGAGGTCAATAAACATGTGAAAAGATGTGTTACAGCCTCAGTAATCAAGAAGTGCAAAAACAATCATATATCATTTCAAAACCATGAGGCAGAAAAACAAACTCTGACAATACCAAAATTGCGATTTACACAACATATACAATGGTGGTGCATATCAAAATTAAAGCATTGATCAAGATAGCATTTCAAGTCAGTTGAAATAGAAAGAACTGTCAGTAAATGCTGTTGGGAGAATTATTTAAATTGGGGCAGGAAAAACAAAATCCCTGTATCTCCACAGAATTCCAAATGGATTAAAACTTGAATATTAAAAAAGAAAAAAAGAAAAAAAAAGACAAGACAAAAAACAACTATAAAGACATTAAAATACACTCTATAGACTATAGGGCATTATCTGATCTTGGCATGAAGAAAAGTCACTCGAAACATTCAGAAAAGTTGAGGGGAGAGAAATCATAATGAAAAGGTAATATATTTGACGACATAAAAATTTAGAAATTTGATTATATAAAGCATTCATAATCAAGATTAGATGGCAAAATCTAATAAGCAACATATACAACAATTAGTTAATATATTTCACCAGGTACAAATCAATACAAAATTATCAGATAAACATGTTACTGAAAAGAAACTGCATTTTTAAAATCTCTGAACAGGCAGCTTATAAAATACAAAAGAAAAATAAACATACAAAAAATCTCAACCTCATTAGTAATCAAAGAAATGTACACTTTACCTAATTATTTTTAAAATGATTATAGGATTACCACATTTTGAAAAAGATGTAGTAAAATAGATATTCTCACACACTGAAAAGTGGGGATTATAAACTAGTACATATAGCAATCCTGCAGCACAATTTGGCATGTTTCAAGAGCCATAGAAGTATTTATACCCCATGTACTATGAATATCTGGTTTTTAAAAATATCCTATGGAAATAATCCAAGATATCTGCAAATGTATATATGCCAAGAATGCTCACTACAGCTTTATTTACAAAAGCAAAGGGTTGCAAATAACCCCAAATGTCCAACACAACAGAGGAAATGGTTAAACTGATACAGCTGTAGGAGAGTATACCCTACAGTTATTTAAAAGTTCTAAAAGAATATGTAATGAGGAAGCTAAGACAAATAAGTGATAAAAACAAGTTATGAAACAAAACTGTATATATAATATAACACGAACTTCCTATTTTAAAATAAGATGAAAATATATCAAAATGTTAATAGGGATTATTTCTGCACAGAGGGATTAAGAGCATTTTCTTGTATTTTTAAAATCTCCATTATAATCTTTTGTCACTAAAATAATCACAAATTCTCTTTTCCAAATGCTTGTTCCCCCATGCCCAATATCTCATATTAATGGGCAGAAAAACTAAAGTCAATCAATCCTAACTTCTCCAATTAGAAAAGTATGGTCCTTTAAATGTAAAACCCAAAACTATAAAAACTGTAAAAGAAAACCTAGGCAATATCATTCAGGGTATAGGCAAGGGCAAAGATCTCATGACAAAAACTACAAAAGCAATTGCAACAAAAACAAAAATTGACAAATGAGATCTAATTAAACTAAAGAGCTTCTGCACAGCAAAAGAAACTATCCGCAGAGTGAACAGACAACCTACAAAATGGGAGAAAATTTTTGCAATCTCTCCATCTGACAAAAGTCTACAAGGAACTTAAACTAATTTACAAGAAAAAACAATGTCATTAAAAAGTAGGCAAAGGACATGAACAGACATTTCTCAAAAGAAGACATTCATGGGGCCAACATATGAAAAAAAGCTCAACATCACTGGTCATTAGAAAAATGCAAATCAAAACCACAATGAGACACCGTCTCACACCAGTCAGAACGGTGACTATTAAAAAGAAAACAACAGATGCTGGCGAGGTTATGGAGAAAAAGGAACGCTTTTATACTGCTGGTGGGAGTTAAATTAGTTCAACCACTGTGGAAGACAGTGTCGTGATTCCTCAAAGATCTAGAGGCAGAAATACAATTTGACACAGCAATCCCATTACTGTGTATATATCCAAAGGAATATAAATCATTCCACTACAAAGACACATGCACACATATGTTTACTGCGGCACTATTCACAATAGCAAAGACATGGAATTAACCTAAATGCCCATCAATCGTAGACTGGATAAAGAAAATGTGGTACATATACACCATGGAATACCATGCAGCCATAAAAAGGAATGCGATCATATCCTTAGCAGGGACATGGATGGAGCTGGAAGCCAGCATCCTCAGCAAACTAATGCAGGAACAGAAAACCAAACACCGCATGTTCTCACTCATAAGTGGGAGCTGAACATTGAGAACACATGGATACATGGTGGGGAACAACACACACTGGGGCCTGTCCGGAGATGGGGATGGGGATGGTGGGGGTGCAAAGGGAGAGTATCAGGATGAACAGCTAGAGGATGCTGGGTTTAATACTTAGGTGATGGGTTGATCTGTGTAACAAACCACTATGGCACACGTTTGCCTATGTAACAAACCTGCACATCCTGTACATGTACCCCAGAACTTAAAAAGTTGAAAAAAAAAAAAAGGAAAAGAAAAAGAACTCCTGGCACCTTAAGTGAGATAATAATTCTTACATATATTGTCCCAAATTCACATGGCATTTAGAATTCCTATCTTGATCAATAATAAAGAACTTCCCCTAGCAAAAATAGAAAAGCATGACCCTAAAGTCCTGTCTTCTTGGTGTAATAAGCAGCAACAATAAAACAATGACCGAATATTAATAAAATGCCTGGCAAAGTTAGCCTGGCAGCAGCATATTTCCGGAAAAACACAGAATAAATTATCCAAGAATGCACCCAGCTGAAATCTTGCTATAAATGCTGTATTACTTTAAATAACAAAGGAAGTATTAAGTATAATAAACTAGTAGATAAGGATGAAGGTAGGGTTAGAGCTAGTAATGTGATATACTTAAGGCCATAGTTGCTTGTGGTAAAGCAATGATGAGAAATGTTGGAGAGCCACAAATCTCTAACAGCACTGATATAAATCTAATAGCTATTATCCTGATAATTTCTTCACATCTGTAGATGTTAAAGACCCAGTATTTTCTTCAGCCACAACATACTGGATTAGCCAACTCAAGCCAAGTAGAATTCTGGAGGACGACCTCTTTTCATCACTACTAAATACCTATTGTGATGATGGTTCTTAGTTCATTTCCAACTTTTCACTTTGGCACAGATGAGCATCTATGCATGCGTGTGTGTGTGTGTGTGTGTCTATATGTGTCTCTGTCTCTATCTATCTATCTATCTATCTATCTATCTAAAACAAGCCACTCACGACTATCATTTCTTAAAACACAGCAGATCATCCATATGTAGAGATCCCCTTCTAGTACATAATACCTAAAATACTGGACCAAATTTTATTTAAATAATATTGTAAATACACAGCTAATGCAACAAGAAATCCTGGGAGGCAAGAAAGCAGGAACTACTAAATCCAAAGAAAGAAGAGCCTTGATAGCAAACCATTCACCAAATTACTAGTGATCCATCTGTACTAGTAAACTAGCGGCAAAGCTTTGGAGCTGGTACAAGGATGGTAAGTAATGGACAGGATCCCTGCATAAAGCCAGGAGTCTCTAAAAAATGACAGTTTCAGTGGATGAATAAGAAAAGGGCAGTTTCACAGAAAAAAAAAAAAAAAAAGATGGGAATACCTCCATGTCTTGTCCTTAGTTCTGGATGTAGAAGGGGGGAAAAAAGGGAAATCTTCCCTGAGAATTCCTAGTCATAAACCTACCAATGGCCAGGCATGGTGGTTCACACCTGTAATCTCAGCCCTTTGGGAGGCTGAGGTGGGAGGGTCACTCGAGGCCAGGAGATTGAGAACAGCCTGGGCAATATAGTGAGACCTCAGCTCTACACAAAAATTTAAAAATTTACCAAGCGTGGTGGCACATGCCTGGAGTCCCAGCTACTTAGGAGGCTGAGGCAGGAGGACAGCTTGAGCCCAGGAGGCAGAGGTTGCAATGAGCCAAGATCACGCCACTACACTCCAGCCTGGGCAACAGAGCAAGATCCTGTCTCAACTTCAACACTCCACTGTCAACATTAGACAGATCAACGAGACAGAAAGTTAACAAGGATATCCAGGAATTGAACTCATCTCTGCAGCAAGCAGACCTAATAGACATCTATAGAACTCTCCACACCAAATCAACAGAATATACATTCTTCTCAGCACCACATCGTACTTACTCCAAAATTGACCACGTAATTGGAAGTAAAGCACTCCTCAGCAAATGTACAAGAACAGAAATTATAACAAACTGTCTCTCAGACCACAGTGCAATCAAATTAGAACTCAGTACTAAGAAACTCAATCAAAACCGCTCAACTACATGGAAACTGAACAACCTGCTCCTGAATGACTACTGGGTACATAACGAAATGAAGGCAGAAATAAAGATGTTCTTTGAAACCAATGAGAACAAAGATACAACATACCAGAATCTCTGGGACACATTTAAAGCAGTGTGTAGAGGGAAATTTATAGCACTAAATGCCCACAAGAGAAAGCAGGAAAGATCTAAAATTGACACTCTAACATCGCAATTAAAAGAACTAGAGAAGCAAGAGCAAACACATTCGAAAGCTAGCAGAAGGCAAGAAATAACTAAGATCAGAGCAGAACTGAAGGAGATAGAGACACAAAAAACCCTCCAAAAAATCAATGAATCCAGGAGTTGGTTTTTTGAAAAGATCAACAAAATTGACAGACCACTAGCAAGACTAATAAAGAAGAAAAGAGAGAAGAATCAAATCGACGCAATTAAAAATGATAAAGGAGATATCACCACCGACCCCACAGAAATACAAACTACCATCAGAGAATACTATAAACACCTCTACGCAAATAAACTGGAAAATCTAGAAGAAATGGATAATTTCCTGGACACTTACACTCTTCCAAGACTAAACCAGGAAGAAGTTGAATCCCTGAATAGACCAATAGTAGGCTCTGAAATTGAGGCAATAATTAATAGCCTACCAACCAAAAAAAGTCCAGGACCAGATGGATTCACAGCTGAATTCTACCAGAGGTACAAGGAGGAGCTGGTACCATTCCTTCTGAAACTATTCCAATCAATAGAAAAAGAGGGAATCCTCCCTAACTCATTTTATGAGGCCAACATCATCCTGATACCAAAGCCTGGCAGAGACACAACAAAAAAAGAGAATTTTAGACCAATATCCCTGATGAATATCGATGCAAAAATCCTCAATAAAATACTGGCAAACCGGATTCAGCAGCACATCAAAAAGCTTATCCACCATGATCAAGTGGGCTTCATCCCTGGGATGCAAGGCTGGTTCAACATTCACAAATCAATAAACATAATCCAGCATATAAACAGAACCAAAGACAAGAACCACATCATTATCTCAATAGATGCAGAAAAGGCTTTTGACAAAATTCAACAGCCCTTCATGCTAAAAACGCTCAATAAATTCGGTATTGATGGAACGTACCTCAAAATAATAAGAGCTATTTATGACAAACCCACAGCCAATATCATACTGAATGGGCAAAAACTGGAAAAATTCCCTTTGAAAACTGGCACAAGACAGGGATGCCCTCTCTCACCACTCCTATTCAACATAGTGTTGGAAGTTCTGGCTAGGGCAATCAGGCAAGAGAAAGAAATCAAGGGGATTCAGTTAGGAAAAGAAGAAGTCAAACTGTCCCTGTTTGCAGACGACATGATTGTATATTTAGAAAACCCCATTGTCTCAGCCCAAAATCTCCTTAAGCTGATAAGCAACTTCAGCAAAGTCTCAGGATACAAAATTAATGTGCAAAAATCACAAGCATTCTTATACACCAGTGACAGTCAAACAGAGAGCCAAATCAGGAATGAACTTCCATTCACAATTGCTTCAAAGAGAATAAAATACCTAGGAATCCAACTTACAAGGGATGCAAAGGACCTCTTCAAGGAGAACTACAAACCACTGCTCAGTGAAATAAAAGAGGACACAAACAAATGGAAGAACATACCATGCTCATGGATAGGAAGAATCAATATCGTGAAAATGGCCATACTGCCCAAGGTTATTTATAGATTCAATGCCATCCCCATCAAGCTACCAATGAGCTTCTTCACAGAATTGGAAAAAACTGCTTTAAAGTTCATATGGAACCAAAAAAGAGCCCGCATCTCCAAGACAATCCTAAGTCAAAAGAACAAAGCTGGAGGCATCACGCTACCTGACTTCAAACTATACTACAAGGCTACAGTAACCAAAACAGCATGGTACTGGTACCAAAACAGAGATATAGACCAATGGAACAGAACAGAGTCCTCAGAAATAATACCACACATCTACAGCCATCTGATCTTTGACAAACCTGAGAGAAACAAGAAATGGGGAAAGGATTCCCTATTTAATAAATGGTGCTGGGAAAATTGGCTAGCCATAATTAGAAAGCTGAAACTGGATCCTTTCCTTACTCCTTATACGAAAATTAATTCAAGATGGATTAGAGACTTAAATGTTAGACCTAATACCATAAAAATCCTAGAGGAAAACCTAGGTAGTACCATTCAGGACATAGGCATGGGCAAAGACTTCATGTCTAAAACACCAAAAGCAACGGCAGCAAAAGCCAAAATTGACAAATGGGATCTCATTAAACTAAAGAGCTTCTGCACAGCAAAAGAAACTACCATCAGAGTGAACAGGCAACCTACAGAATGGGAGAAAATTTTTGCAATCTACTCATCTGACAAAGGGCTAATATCCAGAACCTACAAAGAACTCAAACAAATTTACAAGAAAAAAACAAACAACCCCATCAGAAAGTGGGCAAAGGATATGAACAGACATTTCTCAAAAGAAGACATTCATACAGCCAACAGACACATGAAAAAATGCTCATCATCACTGGCCATCAGAGAAATGCAAATCAAAACCACAATGAGATACCATCTCACACCAGTTAGAATGGCGATCATTCAAAAGTCAGGAAACAACAGGTGCTGGAGAGGATGTGGAGAAATAGGAACACTTTTACACTGTTGGTGGGAGTGTAAACTAGTTCAACCATTATGGAAAACAGTATGGCGATTCCTCAAGGATCTAGAACTAGATGTATCATATGACCCAGCCATCCCATTACTGGGTATATACCCAAAGGATTATAAATTATGCTGCTATAAAGACACATGCACACGTATGTTTATTGCAGCACTATTCACAATAGCAAAGACTTGGAATCAACCCAAATGTCCATCAGTGACAGATTGGATTAAGAAAATGTGGCACATATACACCATGGAATACTATGCAGCCATAAAAAAGGATGAGTTTGTGTCCTTTGTAGGGACATGGATGCAGCTGGAAACCATCATTCTCAGCAAACTATCACAAGAACAGAAAACCAAACACCGCATGTTCTCACTCATAGGCGGGAACTGAACAATGAGATCACTTGGACTCGGGAAGGGGAACATCACACACCGGGGCCTATCATGGGGAGGGGGGAGGGGGGAGGGATTGCATTGGGAGTTATACCTGATGTAAATGACGAGTTGATGGGTGCAGCACACCAACATGGCACAAGTATACATATGTAGCAAACCTGCACGTTGTGCACATGTACCCTACAACTTGAAGTTTAATAATAATAAATAAATTTAAGAAAAAAAAAAAAAAGATCCTGTCTCCAAAAAAAACAAAGACAAAACAAAAAACAAAAACCTACCAACTTGCAGATCTCAGGTCAGAATTCTACTACCCACATAGACAAGATAATCCAACCTCCAATATTCATTGAAAACGATGTCAGGCAGGTAATGGACTCAGGCATTTGGCAAAAGTAGAGGAACAAACATTAAAACTAGGTGATACGGGTTTGGCTGTGTCTGCACCCAAATCTCATCTTGAATTGTAGCTCCCATAATTCCCACTTGTCATGGGAGGGGCCTGGTGGGAGGTAACTGAATCATGGGGGTGGGTCTTTCCTATGCTGTTCTCATGACAGTGAATAAATCTCATGATATCTGATGGTTTTATAAAGGGGAGTTCTCTTACATATGCTCTCTTGCCTGCCTGCCATGTAACACGTGCCTTTGCTTGTCCTTCACCTCCCACCATGATTGTGAGGCCTCCTCAGCCATGTGGAACTGCAAGTCCATTAAACTTCTTTTTCTTTATAAATTACTTTATTAAAGTATGTCTTTATTAGCAGCGTGAGAACTGACTAATACACCAGGCTTCAAGAAATTAACACAGATAAAGTTCCAAGTAACTTTGGCTTATGATTTAAATGTGTGAGGAAACAAGCCACAAGGGTCCACAGAAATAGCAAATTACAAAATAAGAACTGAATATATTTGAATTATCAGACATAAAACAGGTGTGTTTAATAAAGAAATAAGAGGATAATAAAAGTTTGACTAACAACAGACTATCAGAATTGGCCAAACAGCTTCTTAAATGATACATATGCAACTTCTAAAATTGAAAAATTTAATAATGATTTTTAAATTATAAATTTAATAGACAAGTTGAACAGCAAACTACACAAAGATGAAATAATGAAGGAATGGAAGTGAATCTAAAGAAAACTACAGTTTTCTGTGTGACACAGCACAGAGACCTAAAAAATGGAAAATATGAGAAATTACAGGACATGATGATTGAGAAGGTCTAATATACAATTAAGAGGTCCAGAGGAGAAAAAAAAATAGGATGAGTGACAGTCAATGTTTAAACAGAAGACACTAATTCTCAGATTCAAAACTCTAAAACACAAACCGAATTTAAAAAATAATAATAACACTCAGATACATCACAAAGAAAGAGCAAACCTTAAAAACTGCAAAAAAAAAAAAAAAAAAAAGGATAATTCCCACACAAAGGAAAGTCACCTATAAACCACGGTGTATCCTTTCACCTAAGATCCTAAGACTGAGCTAGCTTCTCAATACCAATAATGCAAGCTCAAGTATAAGGTGCTAAATGGCTGAAAGAAAATAACTGATAACGTAGAACTCTAAATCCAGTCAGATTAGCTGTTTGAGAACCAAGATGAAATAATAACAATAAACACAAAAAATTTCTACCAATAGACCCTCACTAAAAGAACTACTTTAGGAATAACAACAACAAAAAAATGATAGGAGAAGAAAAATCTGAGATGCAAAAAGGAAGACCTCTGTATCTCACTGGACACTCCATAGTATATCATCTTCATTTTACATTGACCAAAACTCCAAATACAGAAGGAAAGTCAACCTATTGGCAGGGAAAAAGAAAACATTCTACTGCAACCAAATGTACTACAGTAAGCTCCTCTCCTGACAAACCTAGAACTGTGTCTGCCACTACTTTGGCTGTACCTGGGAAAAACCTGAAGTACTGAGAAAAGCAGAGGGTACAGAGTTGGAGACAAAGAACAAAACTGGAACAGACCAGGGAGAGAATGAGAGAACTGACTCTGGAGGCAGAATCAAAAACAAAGTCTGGCCGAGCAAGGCTGTATATCCTTATCCCATGGATGGATGAAATTTCACAAACTGGGAATATGTTTAAATATCTCTCAGAAAAATAAGGGGGTTATAATTATTTTATATTTTAACACAAATCACCTTACTACATTTGCCTCTTCGGTTTGGCTTTAGAGAATTCAGCTAGGACAAACAGATCAAAATTACAGAAAAATACATTGGCTCAAGAGAATTAAGAACATAATAATCATGATTATACAATAGTGGATGGACTGCTCTATAATATAGTGAGGTCTCTGCACTGGAAATTCCAAAGTTGATTAATTTTAAATAAATGACTACCCAAGGTCTCTTCAAGGCACAGGAAGTTCATGAGTTGTCTTTGTTATGCATAAGCAAATATATTTTCTCCTTCCAGGTTTTCTTCCATATTCTAAACACCTATTCCAGAAAATGTCTTCTTGCTTTCTCCAGCTCTTTCTCTTCCATCTCTGAACCAAAAGAATACCCTAAGTGTATGTAGGGTCTAAAAGAATGTTACTTGATTTATATTCATGGACGTCCAGCATCAGACACCCCAGGTACTTACTGAAAATGCAAACTCTGGGCCCTACTATGAACCTATTGATTCAGAACCTCAAGGATTAGGAGAAAGAATTTGTACTTTTAACAAGCTACCATTTTTAACAAACTCCCCATGGTGATTCTCAGACACCTTAAAATTTGAGAACTCCCCTCTAAGGCAACAAAGTTTACAGCTTCTATAAAACAATGTTTTATTTCTTTCACTTAAACTGCCAAAAGAATCCTGAAACTTTTTGCAGCTTTCACTCACTTTAACAGCCTCTTATTCAGCAGAGAAGAAATGACTGTGGCTATGCTTAATATAGATTCCCTTGTTATTATGAGTGCTGAAAGTTATACATACTAATGTCAGAATCAGGACAAACAGACATAATAGACTAATCACTTAGTATTTTTTTCAAAAATAAGGTTTTTGAAGATTAGGATAATTGTCTGGGGAAGGAGGTGTGTAATAGGAAAGAAGAAATATACCAGTATGGTAGTTTCCAAATAGATAAAGGAACATAAAAGAACAAATGTGACCATACACATTCATTCATACATTCATCAAACATTCATTGGTCAACTACAATGGACCACAAACATATACAGGAATTGGGATACATTAATGAACAAAATAAGCAAACACCCCTACTCCCATAAAGCTACATTCTAGCAACAGAAGATAAACAATACACATATTAAACAAACACATTCTAGAACATCTGAAAAGGTAATCAATTCTACAGAACAACAACAAAAAGACCAGAGTGAAGAGGTCCCGAATACTGGCTGACAGGATAAGTTTACATAGGTGATTAGGGAAGTCAATATTTGAACAAAGACTTCAAGGAGGTGAGAAAGTAAGCCTTGCAGATTATCTGTCTAGGGGAAGACCATTTTAAACAGAGGTGACAACCAATGCAAAGTCAGGAGAATGCATGGAATATGTGAGGAATCAGTGTGCTAGACAGGAATATACAGGGAGAGGGTGTGACAAGATGAAGAACAAAAAATATTAGGGATCAGATTAAAGGCTATTTTAAAGACCCATGGTTTTTACTCTGAAAAAAATTAAAGCAAGTAAAGGGGACTTTCACTTTCCAGTTTCAGGTATAAGGAGTTTAGAATTTACCACTCCATCCTAACAAGTGAAAAGATGAACAAACTGAAAAATCAGTAATTCATTCTAGATTGTTAAGAGATGTTGAGGACACAGGGCAAGCTGCTGCTCCATGACTGGAGAAATAGGTCAATTCAAGGAGTAACAACTTGCCAGAGCAAAAGCTCTCTAGCAGAAACCACTGCAAGAACCATTACCGGGGCAGAAAAATCTTAATTGTAATTAAGAAATTGCTGGAAGCTCAGCATAGACAACACCGAAAGTTAAAATCTACAGGTGGTGAGTCCCCTCGCACTTTCGTTTTATCTCCAGGAACTCAACCATAGTACACGGGGAAAAAATCCCCTCCTTCTTCTAGCAAGAGGAGTGGGGAAATGAACCGTTTTTGAAAAACACCAGAGCACTCTGTTCTTAACAAGGCCTCCCTTCAGGAGAAACTGTTTAACCAGTACCTAACCTGTTAGGGCTTATCAGAGCCTAACTCACCTGGGGGAGGGGAAATACCCAACTGCAGCCCACTCTAGCCATTCTGTCCCACCTAAGAAGGAAGAAAACAACTTTGAAACATTTGTGAAGTCCATAGTATCAATAAAAGACTGAGACATAATCATAGGACTATAGAGCGCTTCTCAACACCTTACCACCACACAACTAAAGACCTAATTATGGCAATTTCTTTTACCCACTACATCATGTCAGACTAGCAAAAAAAAAAAAAAAAAAAAAAAACTGTAAGGCTGGGCACAGTGGCTCACACCTGTAATCCCGGCACTTTGGGAGGCTGAGGGAAGAGGATTGTTTGAGCCCAGGCATTTGAGACCAGCCTGGGCAATACAGTGAGACCTTGTCTCGAGAAAAATAAAAAAATTAGCATTGGTAGCACACGCCTGTAGTCCCATCATCCTGGGAGGTCAAGGCTGCAGTGAAATATTAAATATTTTTAAATATATACTTTTTAAGTTCTGATTAAGTTCTGAGAGGATAAGAATAATATAGGTCAGAAACTTGGATCCACATAAAGAAAGCATGAGCATGCAAGAAATAGATGAACTTTAAAACCTTTTTTTTTTTTTTTGGAGACAGGGTCTCTGTCACTCAGGTTGGAGCACAGTAGCATGATCATAGCAAATTGTAGCCTCAAACTCCTGAGCTCAAGCAATCCTTCTGTCTCTGCCTCCTGAATGAGTAGCTAATACAACAGGCGTACCATTATGCCTGGCTAATATTTTTTTTTTTTTTTTTTGAGACAGAGTCTCACTGTCACCTAGGCATGATCTTGGCTCATTGCAGCCTCCACCTCCTAGATTCAAACAATTCTCCTGCCTCAGTCTCCCAAGTAGCTGGGACTACAGGCACACAACACCACATCCAGTTAATTTTGTATTTTTGGTAGAGACAGGGTTTCACTATGTTTGCCAGGCTGGTCTCAAACTCCTGACTTCAAGTGATTCGCCTGCCTCAGCCTCCCGAAATGCTGGGATTAAAGGCGTAAGCCACCACGCCAGGCCAATGCCTGGCTAATTTTTGTGGGTTTTTTTTTGTTTTTTGTTTTATTTTGTAGAGACAGGATCTCAATGGGATATCACTACATTGCCTAGGCTGGTTTTGAATCCCTGGCCTCAAGTAATCCTCCTACCTTGGCCTCCCAAAGCTGATTACATGCATGAGACACCACATCTTGTTTTTCTTATTCTCAAATGGTCTAACAGAAAACAGTTGGTTCAAAATAATAATAGCAACAATGTATTCAATTATGGGTTCTTCTGCAAATATCTTGTGTGTGCATATATATACATATATGTGTTTGTATATGCTTATATATCAGCAAAATAAATGACAGCAATGATACAAAGATGAGAGGGAGGAATCAGATTGTTATTATAAGGCACTCACACTACCTGTGAAACAGTATAGTTATTTGTATGTAGGTTTGGATTTGTTATAAATGTATATTGCAAACTCTAGGGCAACCAATAACTGATATAATAAGAAAGGAGATAAATTATAATCATATAAAATGTTCTACTAAACTCACCAAGAGGGCTAGGCACAATGGCTCATGCCTGTAATCCCAGCATTTGGGAGGCCAAGGCAGGCAGATCACTTGAGGCCAGGACTTTGAGACCAGCATGGCTAACATGGTGAAACCCTGCCTCTACGAAAAAATACAAAAATTAGCCAGGTGTGATGGCAGGTGCCTGTAATCCCAGCTACTCAGAAGGCTGAAACAGGAGAATTGCTTGAACCTGGAAGGCGGAAGTTGCAGTAAGTTGAGATCTGGAGACTGAGCCACTGCACTCCAGCCTGGGTGACAGAGTGAAACACTGTCTCAAAACAAAACAAACCACCAAGAGTAGAAGACAAAGAGAACAAGGGCAACAAACAGAAAATAGCAGTCAGTGTGGTAGATATTAATCCAACTAAACCAATAATCACTTTGAACGTCAATGGTCTCAAGGCACTAATTAAAAGACAGATTATGAGATGATCAAAAAACAAGACCCAACTATATATTGCCTATAAGAAACCCATTTTAAATATAAACATATAGATTAGAAGTAAACAGAAAAATATACCATGCTAACACTAATAAAAAATTTCAGAAAAAGCAGACTCAAAGCAAAAAAAGTCATTAGAGATAAAGAAGGGCATTACATAATGATACATGGGTCAATTCTCCAAGACATAGCATTCCTTAATATATATGCACCTAATGACAGAGCATCAAACTACAAGAGGCAAAAACTAATGGAACTGCAAGGAGAAAGATGAAACTACTATTATAGTTGTAGACTCCAACACCCCTCAAATCAGAAATGGACCAATCTAACAGGCAAAAAATCATTAAGAACATAGCTGAATTCAACAATACCATCCATTGACTGGATATAATTAACACCTATCAACCACTTTATCCAACAGCAGAAACGCATTCTTCTCAAGTTCACCTGGAACATTCACCAAGACAGAAGACATTCTATAACATAAAACACGTCTTAACAATTTTTAAAAAATAGAAATATAGTATTTACTCTCAAACAACAAGGGAATTAAATGAGAAATCAGTAACACGAAGAAAACTGAAACATCCCAAAATATATGGAAATTTAAAAAGACACTTCTAAATAACACAAAGAAGAAATGTCAAGGGAAATTTTAAAGTATTTTGAGCTAAGTGGGAAAAAATGTATATCTTATCGAAATTTGTGGGATGCAGTGAAAAGCAGGGTTTAGAGGACAACGTATAGCATTGAGTGCATATATTAGATAAGAAAGATCTAAAATCCATACTCCAATTTTCCATCTTAGGAAACCAGAAAAAGAAGAGCAAATCAAATCCAAAATAAGCAGAAGAAAAGAAATGAGTAGAAATCAATGAAATTAAAAACACAAAATCAATAGAAAAAAATCAACAAAATGAAAACTTGGCTTTTGCAAAAGACCAATAAATTCAATAAGCCTCTAGTCAGGCTCCCTAAGGAGGAACAAAAGGGAAGACAAATTACTAATATCAGAAATGAAGGAAGAGACATCCACTGAGGTCCCATAGACATTAAAAGGATAACCAAGACATCCTATGAATAACTCTATGCCCACAAATCTGATAACCTACAAGAAATGCACCAGTGCCTTGGAAAATGCAATCTGTGAAAACTTACAGAAGAAAAAACAGGCTATCTAAATAGGCCTATATTTATTAAAGATATTGACTCAATAAGCAATAACCTTCCAAAACAGAAAATAACAGGCCCAGATGGATCCACTGGTGAATGCTACCAATCATTTAAGGTAGAAATTTTATTAACTCCATACAGTCTCAATCGGAGGAAAGAAGCAAAAGGAAGACTTCCTAATTCATCCTATGAGGCTAGAAATACCCTCATATCAAACCAGACAAAGACACTACAAAAAAACTATAGATCAATATTCTCTGATGAACATGGATGCAAAAATCTTCAACAAAATATTAGCAGATTGAATCCAACCATATATGAAACAAATCATATATAAAACCAAGTGGGATTTTTTCCAGGTATCCTAGGCTGGTTCAACATTCAAAATTCAATTAATGTAATTCATTATGTCAACAGGCTAAAAAAGAAAAATCATATGACCATATCAGTAGATACAGAAAAAGCATTTCACAAAATCCAACACCCATTCATAATAGAACCATTCAGCAAACTAGGAATAGAGGGGAACTTCCTCAATTTGATAAAGAACACCTACAAAAAGCCCAATGCTAACATCAACTTAATGGTAAGAAACTAGAAGCTTTCCAGCTAAGATCAGGAGCAAGGCAACGATATCCCCTCTCACCACTCCTTTTCAACACTGTACTAGAAGTCATAACTAATATAATAAGACCCAAAAAAAGGTATGAAGAATATTAAGAAGAAAGAAATAAGACTGTCTTTGTTCACAGATAACAAGATCATCTATACGGAAAATTCAATGCTACTGACAAAAGCCTCCTAGAACTAATAAATGAATTATACTAAGGTTGCTCAATACAAAGTTAATATATAATAGTCAATCACTTTCATACGTAACAGCAATGAACAAGTAGAATTTCAAATTAAACCCACACCATTTATATCAACATCCACCAAAGTAAAACAGACATAAATCTAATGAAATATGTACACATTCTATATGTGAAAAACTATAAAACTGATGAAAGAAATCAAAGAATAAGAGATATTCCATGATCATGGATAGGAAGACTCAATACTATTAAGATGTCGGGTTTTCCCAACTTGATCTACAGATTCAATGCAATCTCAATCAAAATTCCAGCAAGTTATTTTGTGGATATTGACAAACTAATGTTGAAGTTTATATGGAAAGGAAAAAAAAACCCAAAACAGTCAACATAATATTGAAAAAGAAGAATAAAGTTGGAAGACTGACACTACTAGAGTTCACTTACTATAAAGAAACAGTCATCCAGACAGTATGGTATTGACAAAAGATTAGAAAATCAGACCAACAGGACAGAATGGAGAGCCCAAAAATAGACCCACATAACTACAGTCAACTGATCTCGGACAATGGAGCAAAGGCAGTACAATGGAACGGTCTTTTCAACAAATGGTGCTAGAGCAAAATTAATTCAGAATGGATCACAGAGGCCAAGCATATGCCTATAGTCCTAGCTACTAGGGAGGCCAAGGAAGAAGAATTCCTTGAGCTTAAGAGTTCAAGACCAGCCTGAGCAACATGGCTAAACTCTGTCACTAAAATAAATAAATAAATATTTTAAAATGGATCATAGGCCTAAATATAAAATGCAAAACAATAAAACTCCTTGAAGATAACACAGGAGAAAACTTAATTGATCTTGGGTATGGTGATGACTTTTTAGAGAGAGCAACAATGGCATGATCCCTGAAAGAAATAATTGAAAAGCTGGACTTCCTTAATATTAATGCTCTGCAAAAGACAATGTCAAGAGAATGAGAACACAAACCACAGACTGGGAGAAAATATTTTCATCTGATAAAGAACTATTATCCAAAAGATACAAGAACCCTTAAAATTCAACAATAACAAACCAATTAAGAAATGGACAGAAGACCTTAACAGACACTTCATCAAAAGAAGATATAAAGATGACAAGTGAGCATATAAAAAGGTGCTCCACATCATATATCATCAGGGAAATGCAAACTAAAACAATGACATACCAATTAAAATGGCCAAAATCCAAAACATTGATAACACCAAATGTTGGGAGAGGATGTAGAGCAACAGAAACTCTCATTCATTGCTGGATGGAGTGCAAAATGGTACAGACTTTGAAAGATCGTTTGGCAGTTTCTTACAAAACTAAACATACTGTTACCATATGGTCCAGTAATTCTATTCCTTGGTATTTATCCAAAGGAACTGAAAACTTACATCCATACAAAAAACCCACATACAGTTATTTATAGCAGCTTTATTCATTACTGCCAAAATTTGGTAGTAATCAAGATGTCCTTGAGTTTGTGGATGGCTAAATAAGCTGTGGTACATCCAGACCATAGTATGTTATTCAGCACTAAAAGGAAATGAGCTAAGAAGCCATGAAAAGACATGGAGGAACCTTATTATGCATACTACTAAGTGAAAGAAGCCAGTCTGAAAGGCTACATTATGTATGATTCCAACTATATGACACTGTGGAAAAGACAAAACTATGGAGATAGTACAAAGATCAGTAGTTGACAGGGTCTGTGAAGGGGCAGGAAGATGAGTAAGTATAGCACAGAGGATTTTTAAGGCAATGAAAGTACTCTGTGTGACGTTATAATGATGGATATATGTCATTATACATTTGTCCAAACCCACAGAATGTACAACATCAAGAATGAGCCCTGGGGCCAGGTGTAGTGGCTCACGCCTGTAATCTCAACACTTTGGGAGGCTGAGGCGGGCGGATCACTTGAAGCTAGGAGTTTGAGACTAGCCTGGCCAACATGGTGAAACCCCATCTCTACTAAAAATACAAAAAAGTAGATGGGTGTGGGTGGCGCAAACCTGTAATCCCAGCTACTCAGGAGGCTGAGGCAGGAGAATCACTTGAACCCAGGAGGTGGAGGTTGCAGTGAGCCAAGATCGTACTCCAGCCTGGGCAACAGAGCAAGACTCTGTCTCAAAAAAAAAAAAAAAAAAAAAAGCGAACCTGGGCCAGGAACAGTGGCTTACGCCTGTAATCCTAGGATTTTGGGAGGCCAAGGTGGGACGACTACTTGAGCCCAGGAGTTTGAGGTTACAGTAAGCTACAATCATGCCACTTCACTGAAGCCTGGGCAACAGAGTGAGACCCTGTCTCAAAAAAAAAAAAAAAAAGAAGTACACCCTAACATAATCTACAGACTATGGGTGATTATGATGTGTCAATATAGATTCACCAATTGTAACAAATGTCTACTCTGGTGGAGGATGTTGATAATGGTGAAGGCATAATGTTTTCAAAGTTCAATTATGTTGTAGTAACTACTTCATTTATTTTTATGCTAGGTTTTACTTATCCATTCATCAGTTGATAGGAACATAGGTTATTTCCCATTTTGGGCTGAATTTGTGTGCTGGTTTTTATGTGGATGTATGTTTTCACTTCTCTTGGGCATATACCTAAGAGTGGAATTACAGGGTCATATGGTAACTCTATGTTTGGTCATATGGTAACTCTATGTTTAACAAATGCCTACAGCTAGCAAACTGTTTTCCAAAGCAGCTGCACCATTTTACATTCCCATCATCGGTATGTGAAGGTTCCAATTCTCCACATCTGTGCCAATACTCGCTATTGCCTCTTTGATTACAGACATCTCAGTAGATGTGAAGTGGTATCCTCCTTGTGGTTTTCATTTGCATCTTGACAGCTAACAATGCTGAACATTTTTTCACATGCTTATCGGCCATTTATCTTCTTAGGAGAAACATCTATTCAAATTGTCTATGCCCATTATAAACTGGGTTGTCTTTTTTTTTGTGGGGGGGTGGGGGGTGGGGCGGGACAAAGTCTTTAAGTCTTCCTCTGTCTACCAGGATGGAATGCAGTGGCACCATCTTGGAACACTGCCACCTCCCTCTCCCAGGTTCAAGTGATTCACCCTCCTGAGTAGCTGGGACTCAGGCATGTATTCCAGGCATGTGGACTCACCACACCTGGTTAATTTGTGTATTTTTGGTAGACATGGGGTTTTGCCATGTTGGTCAGGCCGGTCTCAAACTCCTGACCTCAAATGATCCACCCACCTTGGCTTCCCAAGGTGCTGGGATTACAAACATGAGCCACCACACCTAGCCTGGTTGTCTTTTTAATATTGAACTGTAAGAATTTAATATATATTCTGGATACAAGTCCCTTATCAAATATGTGATCTGCAAACATTTTCCCATTCTGTGAGATGTCTTTTCACTTTCTTGATAGTGTTCTTGGACAAAAAGTTTTAAATTTTGATGTCCAAATTGCCTGTTTTCTCTTTTGTTGTTTGTATTTTCAATGTCACATCTAAGAAACCATGGCCTAACTAAAGGTAATAAAGAATTACTCCTATGTATAGTTTTAGCGCTTACCTTTAGGTCTATGATCGAGTTAATTTTTATGTATGGGATGAGGTAGGAGTCCAACTTCATTCTACTGTATGTGGACATCCAGTTATTCCAGCACCATTTACTGAAAAGATTATTCTTTCCCATTGGATTATCTTGACAATCTTGTCAAAAATCAGTTGATCAGAAATGTGTTTATTTCTGAGCTGTCAGTTCCACTGATTTGCATGTTTATGCCAGTACCATACTGTCTTCATTACTGTAACTTTGTAACAAAACTTTATCTTAACCTTTCCCTTTCCAGCCCCCATTTCTCTCATCCTCTCCCCTAAAAACAACTCTCTGCTCTCCACTGCTGCAAAAATCCTGCAGCAACAGAAAATGAATATCCAGTATGAAGTATTCATCTGGATCCACTGAAAACCTACAGAAGTCAAGCCTTATGATCACCCACAGTCTCTTTTGACTCTATACAATGGGGAGATGGTCTCAATAGGGTCAGGGGCTCATGAGTTAATTAGACTTTGGCTGGAGCAAATGGCACATTAGAAGATAAGAGTAAAAAGATAGTCTGGAGAAAACAAACTGGTACTCTGTACTTTCTTCTCAATTGTTCTGAAAGCCTAAAAAAATAGTCCATGAAAACAAAATTAAAATAAAAACAAAAAGTCTGAAGTCAAACCACAGATGGTCTCACATGCCAAACTACTGAGTAGGCAATGCATACTCATTTCTAAGGAAGGCAGATGACCTACTCTGACCTCTGCTTTAGGGAAAATAAGTCCAGTCACAGTATAAAAAGGGATTTGAAGAGGCTGGAAGTAGATAACTAGATAGGTCATTCTATCATTTCACATGAGTGCCCGAATTAGGCCAGGTAAGAAAGAATGAAAAGAACAGACAGGTCATATCTCCAGCAGGGATAAGTGACAGGATGCAGCAACTGATTAGATTTAGGAAAAGAAGCTGTTAGTGCCAAAGACAACTCGGGTGTTTCTAGCCAATGATACTAGCATATAACTCAACAGTATCATTAAATGAGACTGGAAACAAAGAGGTTCCAGAAGGGACAGATAATGAGCTCCAAGAATGACAAAACAGTGAGAAGCAGAAGGGAAAGAAAAAGAGAAAAAAGAAGTGCACAGCGAGAGAAAATAAAGACAGGTGTTAACTATACAGAATGCTTTCACAGCATTAAAGATGAGTAAACTACCATGTACAATTATATCCAGTCAGTCCCTGTAGCTAGATGCTTTAGTCTTAATTTTCAAGAGACACTAATACTAAATTATTTAACTCAGCTAGGCATGGTGGTTCATGCCTGTAATCCCAACACTTTGGGAAGACAAGGCAGAAGGATCGTTTGAGTCCAGGAGTTTGAGACCAGCCTGGGCAACAAAGCAAGAACCTGGGTCTATAAAAAAACAAAATTATTTACCTCAACATTTTCCTCCCTGTCTTCACTGTAATTTATATACATATATAAAAGATTTCCAAAGAGGTTATATGGTTTGCCTAAAGTTACCAACTGCATAGTGGTAGGGCCTAGGTTAAAATGCAGGTCCTCTTTGTACTCAGAAAGTAAGTACAAAAGAAAACAATTTTAATAAAAAAGAAGAAGAGGGCAGGAACTTTCTAAATCTTAGCAAGATTATACACTCAGGCATTCTGCTAGAAGATCTTCCTTCTTGACCTCAAGTAGCTCACCATACCCTGATACAACAATAAAAAAGCTTCAGTTTCACAAACACTGTCCTATGATAAAAATATGAATACTACCAACTAAAACAGGAGCAAGGTCTAATGCTAATGTAACACTTAAATCAATTATCTAAGTACACCTAATGTCTTTGGAAAATAATCACAGCCACAAAAATGGACAAATTTCTGAAATCACATCACATAATAAAGGAATATTTAATATTTAAACTGTGTTTTCCATCATGTTAACAGTGCAGAGGAAAATGCACCCAATTCTCATAACAATTTTCCTGGTTCTGACACCATATCACTGTTCATCAAATCTAAGGGAAGCATTTCATTGTAAATTGGCTTCTCACTATTGCCTAGCTCCCTACTCAAGATTATTCACTTTCAGAAAATCTTTCTGTAACCATAAAGTCTCAACATTCAGAATCATGATTTATATTTTGTTTGATTTGTTCTGGATATATCTTCTTTGTGTCTGTGTAATTTTAAATTACACCAATTAGGTGAGAAATCTTTCAAAGACCAGGACTATTTTTTCTACTTCTTAAGTAACTATCTCCAAAGACAGCACTAGCAAAATGAAAAAGGCAAAAACTTTACAGATAACACATGAGTTAACAAGCCAGTTCTGCCACTTTACTTGCTAGCTGACCTGTGTCTCAGATTCTTTATTAGTAAAATGGAAATTTAAAATATCAATTTTGAATGTTATGAGAATTTAATAAGATAATACAGGCAAAGCACATGGTATAAAGTAGACAGCTTGAAGAAGAATACTACAACAGATAAAAGTAATCTAAAGCTGCTAACTATATAAAAATGCTAAACATATTTCTTGCTAGTAAAGTTTTCCAAATATTTATATAAAAATCTCTTTTCATTCTTTATCGACAAACTTTAAAAATGGTCTTGTTCCCATCTCCACCTCCTAGAAATCAAGTTAAAAGAACTACATACAGAGGAATATAATTTGCGAGCTCTTCTTTTTTTCCCTTCAACAACTACTACCAAATTGCACTCTCACATATTCACAGCACTAATTCATTAAAAGGTTGAATCATATGGCACCACCATTTTTATATATCAAAACTGGTCAGCTTATTGGCCATTTCACAGGTTTTAACCTGTAATTTACATGCTCAAAAAGCACTTCAGTGATCCCAACCTGGGATTAATTTGCTACATATAAGCAAAGGCTGTTAAACGAGGGCTTTGAAATAAAGAGAAATTTAAAAGTTCATTCTTATTTTAATGCTTTTACTTTTAGACTGTTTTTTACCAATAATACTATTGACATCGAATATGTGGGGGTTTTCCCCCCCCACACCAACCAATTCTCCAACTCTTTGGACACCATCTAGATGTCCTACAATTCAGTTCAATTCTGATACTACCTACCTGGATTATCACAGATCCCACAGGTTAAGAGCTCATTTCAGACACCAGTCACAAGTCACACATTGCCGCCCATACTGACTAACTTGCTATAAACTGGGGGTTTCCATGACCCTCTCCTCGGGTTTGATAATTTTCTACAAGGGCTCTCAGAACCCAAAGAAACAGTTTACTTACTGTTAGCAGCTTATTAAAGGACACAACTCAGGAACAGCCAAATAGAAAAGATGCACAGGGCAAGGTAACAAAGTATTGGAGGGACACCCAAATACAGGACATGAAATTATTTGCCACAGAAATTCTGGGGATAATTTTCAACAGAATATACCTCAACAGTTTCCAAATCCAGGTCACAATAAAATCATCAAAAGAACTTAAAAAAAATGTCCTAACTATAAGAGATTAGGGCCATAAGGAGTAGTGTAATAAAGTTCCCCAGACGCTTCTAATATACATCTAGAGTAGCAAACCATTGTTTTATGAGGATTTTTTAATACTTGTACATTTTATAAATCAAGACTAAATTTTGAGGCCAGGTGCCATGGCTCATGTCTGTAGTTGCAGCACTTTGGGAGGCTGAGGTGGGAGGATGGCTTGAGACCAGGAGTTCAAGACCAGCCTGGGGAACATAGAAGACCCTGCCTCTACAATAAATATATTTTTAAAAGAAAAAGAAAAAAATAAGTAAATTTTGAAGGCAAAAATATGCTTTCCTAGCCTGGGTAAAGTTCCAGAGAGTCTACTCTGCCAGAACAGAAGGCTAGTACTATTCAGAATAATCTAATTCAAATGACAATCATACAAACATTCATGTTACAGTTCTACATAGTTTCCACATTAAAAAAAAAATCACTCCACATTATCAGACAGACAACATGTACACCAAGAAATATTTCTCTAATTCCTAGTATTTCAAGTAGTGTAGAAAAGTTTACATTTTAGAAAGATTATTGTGATTTAATTTGTAAAACATAAAAGAAAATTTGAAGTATTTCACTAGGATCATCATGGTAATCTTCAATTACTACTAATATTTCTACATGTTAAAAAAAAAAAAAGCCAAGTTTGCTGAATACTAAATAAAATATTAACAATTTGTTTTATTTAAGTTTAACCAACCCACCAAAAAGAAACCATAGTTGAAATATAATTCCTATTGAATTTCATTTTAAACATTTAAAAGCAAGAATAATCTTACTGTTCTAGAATCCGAGAATGGATTATATTCGTCAAGTCCTGGTGGAATATTTCTTGTCACTTGTGTAACTGATGGATCCTAGAATAAAATTCAAAGGAGAAAAACAAAGATGACTTATCCTTTAAAAAAAATTTTTGATATTTACATACCATTTGCTTTTCTATACTTGTGGTCACCCAGCAAAGCTATCAGAGGAAAATAAAAGAAGATTCTCAGATTTACTGTCTCATTTCAACAATGGTGAAATTTAAACCCATACAACCTTCACATTCTCAAAGGAAAACAAAAACTGAGCGAGATTCAAATCAGCTGCAAGCTATTACATCAAGATAAAAGTAAACCACCTCTTAATAGCTGTGTGGAACTGACTACACAAGAGCATCTTAACAAACCTCAGGCAGACGCACCATCATTTCCTTTGGCCTCGACAAAGAATTCATGTTCCCCTTTTTCATAACATTTTCAATTTCTCCCACTGAAGATTTCATACTACATTACACATCAATGTCATATACAGCCAACATCTAGAGTGTTCAATATTAAATACCTCTTGTTTTATTCTACTCCAATATCTCTACTTTACTGTAGTTTATTTCACCACATGATCGTAGACTGTCTTCCCTTTTCCAAGTATAACACATGATCACACCATTCCAACTTTTCAAATCTTTTAATATTAGACTTTCATAAAAATAACCAAATCACACGGTGAGAGAGAAAAATGGCAGATAGGAGGCAATACTAACTTACAGCTCCCACTCAATGGACAGAGCATCACATGGAGACCTACATCACGCATTCTTGCTCCAAAAACTATGCAGGAACATACCAGGAAAGCCAAGAGAATCCACAGACCCTTTGAAGAAGATGGATTGCTGCTGCAGGCTCCTAAGACAGCCAAGGAACTCCAAAGACAAAGGACACAATCTCTTGGGAGCTCTATGGTCCCGCCCACTGCCTGATCCTCCTCCTCCTACTGCAGCTAATGTGCTCTTGAAAGTGCCACCTCCTGGCTGGAAGCCAACCAACATAAAACCAGCATTCTTAAAAATACAACCAAGGACCCTCAGAGTCCACTTCACTCTGCTGCTACCTCCATGGAAGCAGATGCTGGTATCCACAGCTGAGAGACCTGAAGATGGATCAAATCACAGGACTCTTTGCAGACAGTCCCCAGTACCATCCCAGAGCCCAGTAGCTCCACTGGGCTAGATCCAGAAGAGAAATAACAATTACTGTAGCTCAGCTCTCAGGAAGCCCCATCCCTATGGGAAAGGAGGGAGCACCACATCAAGGGAGCACCCCATGTGACAAAAGATACTGAACAGCAGCCCTTGAGCTCCAGATCTTCCCTCCAATATAGTCTACCAAAATGAGAAGGAACCAAAAAAAACAATTCCAGTAATATGACAAAACAAGGTTCTTCAACACCCCGAAAAGATCACACTAACTCACTAGCAATGAATCCAAACCAACACAAAACCTCTAACATGCCAGAAAAAAAATTCAGAAGGTCAACTTTTAAACCGATCAAGGCAGCACCAGAGAAAGGTAAAGTCCAACTTAAATAATTTTTTTTAAAAAATGAATACAAGATACGAATGGAAAAATTTTCAGTGAAATAACATAAATAAAAAACAATCTCAACTTTTGGAAACCAAGGACACACTTAGAGAAATGAAAAATGTACTGGAAAGTCTCAGCAATAAAATCGAACTAGTAGAAGAAAGAACTTCAGAGCTCAAAGACAAGGCTTTCGAATTAACCCAATCCAACAAAGACAAAGAAAAAAGAATTTTAAAAAATGAAAAAAGCCTCCAAGAAGTTTGGGATTATGTTTAACAACCAAACCTAAGAATAATTGTTCTTGAGGAAGAAGAGAAATCTAAAAGTTTGGAAAACATATTTGAGAGAATAATTGAGGAAAACTTCTCCGGCCTTGCTAGAGATCTAGACATCTAAATACAAGAAGCTCAAAGAACACCTGGGAAATTCATCATAAAAAGATCATCACCTAGGCACAGTCATCAGGTTGTCTAAAGTCAAGACAAAGGAAAGAATCTAAAGAGCTGTGAGACAAAAGCATCAGGTAACCTATAAAGAAAAATCTATCAGATTAACAGCAGGTTTCTCAGCAGAAATCCTACAAGCTAGAAGAGCAGAAGTCCTACGTTTAATCTCCTTAAATAAAACAACTATCAGCCAAGAATTCTGTATCCTGCAAAACTAAGCTTTATAAATGAACAATACAGACTTTTTTCAGACAAACAAATGCTGAGAGAATATGAAAACGAGCTCTAAATCTTGAAACAAATCCTCAAAATATACCAAAATAAAATCTCCTTAAAGCATAAATCTCACAGCCCCTATAAAACAACGGAAAAAAAAAAAAGAAGAAAAAGGTATTCAGGCAACAAATAGGACAATGAATAGAACAGTACCTCACATCTCAATAACATTGTTTGTAAATGGCTTAAATGCTCCACTTAAAGGATACAGAATGGCAGAATGGATAAGAATTTACCAACTATCTGCTGTCTTCAAGAGACTCACCTGACACATAAGTACTCACATAAACTTAAGGTAAAGGACTAGAAAAAGATATTCCATGCAAATGGACACCAAAAGCAAGAGTAGTTTTTATATCAGACAAAACAAACTTTAAAGCAACAGTACTTAAAAAAGACAAAGAGGGACATTATACAATGATAAAAGGAATAGTGCAACAGGAAAATATCAAAATCCTAAATACATATGCACCTAACACTGGAGCTCCCAAATTTATAAAACAATTACTACTAGACCTATGAAATGAGATAGACAGCAACACAATAATAGTGGGGGACTTCAATACTCTACTGACAGCACTAGACAGGTCATCAAGACAAAAAGTCAACAAAGAAACAATGGACTTAAACTATACCCTAGGACAACTGGACTTAACATTTACAGAATATTCTACCCAACAACTGCAGAATATACATTGTCTTCATCAGCACATGGAACATTCCCCAAGACAGACCACACCATAGGGCACAAAACAAGTCTCAACAAATATAAGGAAATCAAAATTATATCAAGTATTCTTTCAGATCACAGTGGAATAAAATTGGAAATCAACTCCAAAAGGAACCCTTAAAACCATAAAAATACATGGAAATTAAATAACCTGCTGCTGAATGATGATTGGGTCAGCATTAAAATCAAGATGGGAACTAAAAAAGTATTTGAACTGAACAATAACAGTGACACAACCTATCAAAACTTCTGGGAAACAGCAAAAGTGGTGCTAAAAGGGAAGTTTATAGTATTAAATGCTTACATCAAAAAGTCTGAAAGAGCACAGACAGACAATCTAAGGTCACACCTCAAGGAAATAGAGAAACAAGAACAAACTAAACCCAAACCCAAAAGAAGAAAAGAAGTAACCAAGATCAGAGCAGAACTAAATGAAATAGAAACAAACACACACAAAAGATAAAAGAAACAAAAAGTTGGTTTTTTGAAATGAGAAATAGACCATTAGCAAGATTAACCAAGAAAAAAAGAGAGAAGATCCAAATAAGTATAATTAGAAATGAAGCAGGAGATATTACAACCATTATCACAGAAATACAAAGATTATTCAAGGCTACTACGAACACCATTACACAAATAAACTAGAAAATCTAGAGGAGATGGATAAATTCCTGGAAATATACAACCCTTGTAGATTAAACCTGGAAGAAATACAAACTCTGAACAGACCAGTAACAAGCAGTGAGAGTGAAGCGGTGATTAAAAAGTTACCAACAAAAAAAAGTCCATGGCCAGATGGATTCACAGGTGAATTCCATCAGACATTCAGAGAAGAATTGGTATCAATCCTATTGACACTATCACAAAAGAGAAAGAGGGAATCCCCCCAAATCATTCTATGAAGCCAATATCACCCTAATACCAAAACCAGGAAAGGACATAACAAAAAAAAACTACAGGCCAACATCCCTGATGAACAGAGATGCAAAAATCCTCAACCAAATACTAGTTAACCAAATCCAACAGTATATCAAAAAGATAATCCACCATAATCAAGTGATTTCATAAGAGGGATGCAGGCATGGCTTAACATCCACAAATCAATAAATGTGATACACCACATAAACAGAATTAAAAACAAGAATCACCTGATCATCTCAATAGACATAGAAAAAACATTTGACAAAATCCAGTATCCCTTTATGAAAAAGCCTCAGCAAAATCGGCATAAAAGGGGCATATCTTAAGGTAATAAAAGCCATCTATGACAAACCCACAGCCAACATTATACTGAATGGGGAAAAATTGAAAGTATTCCCCTTACGAACTGTAACAAGACAAGGATGCCAACTTTCACCACTTCTATTCTACACAGTACTGGAAGTCCTAGCCAGAGGAATCAGACAAGAAAAAGAAATAAAGGCATCCAAATTGGTAAAGAGGAAGTCGAACTATTGCTGTTTGCTGATGACATGATTGTATACCTAAAAAACCCTAAAAATTCATCCAAAAAGCTCCTAACACTGGTAAATGAATTCAGCAAAGTTTCAGGAAACTGAAACATTTGTGTACAACATTAATGTACACAAATCAGCAGCCATGCTATATACCAACAGCAACCAATCTGAAAATCAAATCAAGAACTCCACACCTTTCACAATAGCTGCAAAAAAAAAAAACGAAAAACAAAATACTTAGGAATTACCTAACCAAGGAGGTGAAAGACCTCTACAAGGAAAAGTACAGAACACTGCTGAAAGAAATCACAGATGACACAAAGAAATGAAAACACATCCCATGCTCATGGATGGGTAGAATCAATATTGTGAAAATGACCATACTGCCAAAAGCAATCTACAAATTCAATGCAATTAACATCAAAATACCATCATCATTCTTCACAGAACTAGAAAAACAATCCTGAAATCCATATGGAACCAAAAAAGAGCCCACATAGCCAAAGCAAGACTAAGTAAAAAGGACAAATCTGGAGGCATTACATTACTGGACTTCAAACTATACCATAAGGCCATAGTCACCAAAAGAGCATGGTACCGGTATAAAAACAGGCACACAGACCAATGGAACGGAACAGAGAACCCAGAAATAAACCCAAATACTTACTGTCAGCTGATCTTCAACAAGGCAAACAAAAACATAAGGTGGAGAAAGACACCCTATTCAACAAATGGTGCTGGGATCATTGGCAAGTCACATGTAGAAGAATGAAACTGGGCCCTCATCTCTCACCTTATACAAAAATCAACTCAAGATGGATCAAAGACTTAAATCTAAGACCTAAAATCATAAAAATTCTAGAACATAACATTGAAAAAATCTTTCTTGACATTGGCTTAGGCAGAGGCTTTATGACCAAGAACCCAAAAGCAAACACAACAACGAAAAAGGATAACAGATGGGACTTAATTAAACTAAAAAGCTTGTGCATAGCAAAAGAAATAATCAACAAACAGACAATCCACAGAGTAGAAAATCTTCACAATCTATACATTTGACAAAGGACTAATACCCAGAGTCTACAAGGAACTCAAACACATCAGCAAGAAAAAAACAAACAATCCCATCAAAAAGTGGGCTAAGGACATGAATAGACAATTCTTAAAAGAAGATGTACAAAAGGCCCACAAACATTAAAAAATGCTCAACAATCACTAATTATCAGGGAAATGCAAAGCAAAATCACAATGTGATTGTGGTTTTTTTCAGGACCAACTTAGTCCTGAAAAAATGGCCATAATCAAAAAATAACAGATGTTGGTGTGGATGTGGTAAAAAGGGAACACTTCTACACTGTTAATGAAAATGTAAACTAGTACAAACACTAAGGAAAACAGTGTGGAAATTCCTTAAAGAACTAAAAGCAGATCTACCCTTTGATCCAGCAATCCCACTCCTGGGTATCAATCCAAAGGAAAAGAAGTCATTATACGAAAAAGATATTTACACATGCATGTTTATAGCAGCACAATTTGCAACTGCAGAACCAGCCTAAATTCATATCAATCAATGAGTGGATAAAGAAAATGTGGCATATATATATTTATACCATGGAATACTACTCAGTCATGAAAAGGAATGAAATAGTGGCATTTGCAGCAAACTGGATAGAGTTGGAGATATTACACTAACTGAAGTAGCTGAGGACTGGAAAACCAAACACTGTATGTTCTCACAAGTAGGAGCTAAGTTATGAGGACACAAAGGCATAAGGATGATACAATGAACTTCGGGGACCCATGGGAAATGGTGGGAGTGGGGTGAAGGATAATTGCACTGGGTGCAATGTACACTGCTCGGGTGACAGGTGCACCAAAATCTCAGAAATCACCAGTGAGAAACCTATTCACATAACTAAACACCACCTGTTCCCCAAAAACCTACCGAAATTTAAAAAAAACCTGAATCACAAAATTGTAGTGTATGTATGCGTGTATAAAGTATATATATATATACACATATAAATGAACATCTCAACAGAATCAACTATGTAATTCATGCAAAAAGCATTTATAATGAACATCTCAGCATAATGAACATCAACAAAAGTCAACTATATAATTCACATGAAAAGCATTTCCCAAACTGTCATGTATGCTAACTTCGAATTTCTAGTCTCAAACTTTAGTGTGCATCAAAATCAAATAAGACACAGAGTGTTGCACCCAACCCCCAGAATTTCTCATTCAGTAGGTCTGGGGTGGGGTCTGAAAACCTGTATTTCTAACAGGTTCTCAGGTGATACTGCTTCTGCTGGTCTGGAGACCTCTCCTCTCTAGTCTATACTGTACCTTCTCCAATTCACCTTCCTCAAGACAGTCATTCTTTACCTCTCAAAAATGCAAAGCTAATTTTGCCATTCCCTTCCTCCAACCTCTTTCTTCTGTCCTTTATCCATTTCAGATTTTTAGAGGCTCTACACAAACTATAAAACAAAACACAAATTCCTCAAAATGAGATACAAGACTTCTAACCATGTAGCCTGCCTATCTTTCCAGCCTTATAAATTCATATGAGAAAGATCTTTCTCCCTTAACCAAATGAAACAAGCTACTGAATAAGGAGGCTCAAATTTGGCATAAAGGAAGTAGTAAGGATAAATTAAAAGTATGACACAGACAAAATATAAAGGCTTTAGGCTTGCTCAACAGTAAAATGGGAAGGAGGGAAGGAAATCACTCCACTTACTTCCCCAGGGTTCCCCTCCAAAGTTCACCCAAAAGTGTAAGGACCGAGAAGATTATCAAGAGACAAGGCATGTGTCAATGAGAAAATTGAGAAAACAGAAACATGACATTTTAATCAAAATTTTCAACTTGGCATTGCTAAAGTTAATCTAATTTAGAAATGGATTTAGGGTCAACAAGCACCTTCATCAAATCCCGATGGTCCAGCTGTAGTCTCAATGCCTACCTTCACCATCATCTACAAAACCAGTAACCAGTGAGTCCTCAAACATCAGTCATACTCTTCCTTTGCATTGCTTCCCCTAGTTGGAATAGTTTTCCCAGCAGGGTCAGCCTAGCAATCTCTTCCTCTTCCTTACAGGCTCATTCTAAATATTACCTCATATGCTAAGCAATGATCTTCTGATACCTTCCCTCTACCCAAGTCTCTCCACTCCAGGTTCAACGCTCCCACAGCACTTATGAGAGCTCCATCAACATCTATTTCTTTGAACGATGATAATCTTCATGCAAATCTTTTCTCCCCCAATTGGACTGTGAACTCTTTGAAACAAGATTTTTTTTTTTTTTTTTTTCTGAGATGGAGTCTCGCTGTTGCCCGGGCTGGTGAAGTGCTGTAGCATGATCTCAGCTCACCACAACCTCCACCTCCAGGGTTCAAGCAATTCTCCTGCCTCAGTCTCCCAAGTAGCTGGGATTACAAGCATGTGCCACCACGCCTGCCTAATTTTTGTATTTTTAGTAGAGACAGGGTTTCACCATGTTGGCCAGGCAGGCCTCGAACTCCTGGCCTCAAGTGATCCACCTGCCTCGACCTCCCAAAGTGCTGAGATTACAAGCAAGAGCCACCACACCCAGCCTTCAAATGTTTTCATTTTATCTGTTGTGGTGATCTGTGATCAGTGATCTTTTTTCTTTTCTCTTAAATCATACATGCCTGGTGATACTCTGTTTCTTCAACGAGTATTATTACCACCCCCGTGGGGAAATACCCAAAGAGTAATTCTTCAAGATAATAGCAGCAGTAGTAACCAATAAATACTTCTTGAAAAAAATTGAGCATAGGAGCGGAAGTACGGACCGTGAAGTGGCTTGGCATCGCAGCTATGGGAGCTCCCGGGGGAAAGATCAACCGGCCCCGAACGGAGCTGAAGAAGAAGCTGTTCAAACGCCGGCGGGTGCTGAATCGGGAGCGGCGTCTGAGGCACCGGGTGGTCGGGGCTGTGATAGACCAAGGGCTGATCACGCGGCACCACCTCAAAAAGCGGGCGTCCAGTGCACGTGCCAACATTACTCTGTCAGGGAAGAAGCGCAGAAAACTCCTCCAGCAGATCTGGCTTGCCCAGAAAGAGAAGGCAGCCATGGAAGTGGAATCCCCTTCAAAGCCAGCCAGGACTAGTGAACCACAGCTCAAAAGGCAAAAGAAGACAAAAGCTCCCCAGGATGTAGAAATGAAGGACCTTGAAGATGAGAGCTAAACCTCTTCCACTAGAAGATTCTCAACTGGAGCCAGCCTTCAGACTCAGGGGTTGTTTTAGAGGACGTTGACAAAAGCAGTGCCCCTTTTCACTCTCCAGATTTCCTCCTACCTAATGGCCTACTGACCTCCCCTACAGGGATGTCTTTGGGAGGGAAGAAGGTACAGAAGAAAGATTGGAGAAGGGCCTCTCTAGCAGTCAACTCCATTTGTAATAAAGCCCTAGCACTCTGAAAAAAAAAAAAAAAAAAAAAAATTGAGCATAAAAATAGTTCCAAAAGTGTAAATAAAAAAATGTTTAATCTCATTCATAAGAGAAACACTAATTAAAACTACACTGATGTAATCATTTCTCACCTATCAAATTAGCAAAAAAATCTAAAAGTCTGACATACTCTACTGACAAAGCTGTAAGGAAGCAGGGATTCTCATGCATTGCTAATGGGAATAAAGAGTGTTACAACCTTTATGTAGGGCAAATAGGCAATGCCTAGCAAAATAACATCTGTATTTATCCTTTGACCCACAGTCTCACTTCTAGGAATCTACTCCAAAGAAATATCGGCAAAATTCTATTTATAACCATATGGAAGCACCACACTACTTAATCGACGGGAAGCAACCTAAATATCTATAAATAGAAGATGACTAAACAAACTATGACAATCTACATGATAAAGTACTATGCAGCTGAGTATCATTATGCAGTTGTAAAATGGTATAAGGAGATATACAAGTGCTATGGGCTGAGTGAGAAAAGCAAGGTGCAGAGGAGTGTAAACAAATGTTAACCTTTGGTGCAAAAGGGAAGATAAAAATGAATGTGTGTTTATGTTTTTTAAAAGGAAGAATCCAAAAACGAATAAAAATGATTCTCTATAGGGGAAGGAAAGGAACAATAAAGACAGAGGATAGACTTCGAAGCTAGACTTAATTGTACACTGTTTTATAGCCTTTACTTTGGAAACATGAAAATGTTTTCATAATTACAAAACAAAATTAATTCAAAAAGAAAAAAGGAGGGAGACACAATGTAGGATCAGAAAGATGAATCCTGCTTAGCCAACATTCACGCTATCAATGTCATTCTCTCAGTGCCACAGAAGTATGAGTCCAACTCTCACTTTACAAATAAACACATCCAATTATCTTGAGTGTGCTAAAGTTCACCTTACTTTGAAAAGCCAATAAATAAATAAGGTATAACTTAGTTCCAAAGAGACCCAGAATAAAATCATTCTTCCAATTTTCTACTTTCAACTACAGTGACTAAAGTGCACTTGTTTCCTTCTAGCTTCTAGAAATTTAATCCAGGCTAGAAGTTAACAGGCAATTTGATAAAATCATTTTCTCAAGTGAACTAAGTTCACTCTCCTAATGCAGTATTAGATGACAAAGCATTAGAGTATGTACACAATATACCAAGAATAACACTAGATTTAGGAAGGTAAAGAACTGATATATCTGAATTATCACATAATTAATGTTTCAAATTAGCTTTAGCCACTATAAATAGTGTTGAGGAAGCCATACCCTCTAAACTGGGAGAAGACAACAAAATTGAAAAAGAATTAAGTAATGATAAATGATATTGTAATGCCTATTAAGTATTTAGCACTTATATTTATTTCCAATCCTTGCTATAATCTTTCCTGGTAGACTGTATCGTTCCATTTTTCAGAGAAAGAAGCTGTGGCCTTAAACAAGGTCAGGAAACTTCCTTAAGGTCAATTAGTGCATGTCTGAGACAAAAATTAAACTAAGACTTTCCAATTCCTAATTCTTTATTAATAATTCCAAAACTGTGGCAGGAAAATGTTATTCTTCTCCAACATAATCAAAATGGAATTATTTCAACTGATAATTTGGTTTCTTCTTTGGCTGTGGTTCTCAAACTTTAGCACGCATTGGGGTCACCTGGAGGGCTTGTTAAATCCAGATTGCTGAGCGTCACTCTGAACGTACCTTATTTCCGATTCAATAGGTCTGGGATTATGCCTGAGAATTCATATTTCTAATAAGGAAAAGATTCTCAGATAGTCTTATTTTGTTGACTTGGAGGATCATACTAGGCTTCTGTATTTTATTAACTTTTAAGCAGCAAGTAAAGATATTCTTCAGAGTTTAATTTAAATATCAGTGGATCTGACTATGCATAGACATTAGAGTTATATCTTTACGTCATTAGTTAAGCCAAGGCTATTCTGTCAGTCCTTTAGTAATGCCACTTAACTTCACAGTGTTACTTCACAGTGTTTACTTCATATTTCACTAAACTATCAAGATGGATATGAAAACAAATTTTTCCAAACAAGAGAAGAAAAGTTTACATCTAGCACAATTAGTTTGTATCTTTAATACTAGGTTTCTCTACCAAATTCTCCAGAGGAATGAACTTTCTGAACCTTCACTGTATTCCAAATGCTCTCCTATACCATGCATTGAACTGGATATTTCTTAATCACTGCCACACATAACCTGAAAGATTCAACCTGGGAGACAGTGCTTTCACCTGCTGGAAATAAGGAGATTGACTCAATCAACTCATGTGACTAATGAAGCTCAGTCTCCTGTTTACTTTTCTCTGTACAGATGTCATTTTTAAGCTAAATAGTAGTCTAATAACATAAAAATCTACATGGATGATTATTATACGGCTATATATTATGTATCCACTTACTATGATATCTGCTAACACAGATTTGGGTTTCATGATTAGTATGCAAAACCTTCTATGTCTTGGGTACTCATTCTGTAGTAGAAAAAAGCACTAGTCTAGGAATCAGAAACGGAGCACCTGGCAATGACCAATTCTGTGACATCAGGTAAGTCACCTAAACTCTCTCTCGATTTTCTCATCTTTAAAATTAAGGAGAAATTTGATAATCACCCTGGTCAACCATAGTTCAGAAATGTTATGCTACAGATTGCTGGCTGCCTTATTCAAATTACAGTTCCATTACTAAGAAGCTATAAACTTTGAACAAGTCACTTCATATTTCACTGTACCTCAGTTTTTTCATCAGTAAAATGTATCATATAATTCATGAGTTACCACATGTAAAGTGCTTAATATAGTTCCCACACATGGGAAACACTCAAATAAGTGACAGGTGAGGCTGCTATCATCATTACCACCAACAGTAAGTTAAGGATCAAGCAAAAAAGCTCTCCACCTATGGCTGAGAATTGTAAAAAGTATAGCACATCCCAGGTAATGAATAGGACAAAAAACACCCACCCGTGTTTCCTTAAAACACCTTCTAAGGAAAGCAACCAGAAGCAGTTCTTCGCCCAATCCTTGCGTCATGTGACCCCATTAACTTTGGCTACATTTCTAAGAATAAGAAACTGGCCTCTGCCAAAGGTAACTATCTTTAGAACTGGACATGAGCAAACCTGGCAGTCCCCAACAGAAGCAACTCGATACTGGCTAATTGCTAACCAATCCAATTCTATTCCCATTTTTGAGGAGCCTGAATATGAGACATAAAATTGGGAACTATAATAGCAGCAGAAGTTGACAACAGCCATGGTAGAAAGAGTGATGAGTTATAGGAAGGTGGCCAGAAAAGGGAGCACAGAGCAGCAGGTAAAGCATCTGAGGGAAACAGCAATTACTAGAGTTGCCAATGAGTCACCAAAGCAAAAACAGTTACTGTTACTTTAACTGGTGAGGAATGACTTTGTGTTACAGAAGTTTTCACAATGTCCCGCAGATCATCAGAAAGGCCTCAGCCTTTTTCCTTACCTCCCACATCGTCTAGAGGTTAGGGGGGGAAAAGGAGGGAAAAAAAGAAAAGGGAAGCAAAAAAGAGGAGGGAAGGAAAAACAAGAAGGAAGCCTTTCCCCCAAGATGGGGGGAAAATCCTCTTCATATCTAAGCTTCATCTCTCCCTACCTTTTCTTAGGATCACCCTGTCAATTTCTCTCATATGTTCAACTGCTTCTTCCCAGCATGATACCTCACATTTCAAGTATTGATCATCTTTAAAATGCACACAAGCAAAACAAAAAACAAACAAACAAACAAATCCCTCCTCAGCCCGAGATCAATCTGCCAGTTATTTCTCATGGGTCAATGACAATGACCTCCTTACTGGTCTCCCTCCCTATCCTCTGACCCCATCCCAATCATAATAAGCCAGAATCAGCTTTTCAAAATACAAACCTTTTCATGTCCTTCTTACAGATATAATTAATGTGAAGTACATATATTTGAGGTCTCTGAAAATTTTAAATACTTGGGAATGGACTTGGGAATGGACAATGAAAACTGGTGAAATCATTTGTTGAACAGATTGCAACGACAGGTAAATTCTCACCATTAAGTGACTGCTAAGAACTGGAGACAAACTTTAGACTGGTAATAATAAATGACATTCTTTTATCACACACATCCTACAGTGTGCAAAAGCCATCTACTGTTGTAGTAATGCATTTTATAGATGTGCTATACACCTGTGCTACCGTAGCCACCAGCCACATGTAGCTCTTAAAATGTAATTAGTCCAAATGAGATGTGCTAAAAGTATAAAATATATTAGATTTTCAATTTCAAAGATTTAGCAAAACAATGTAAACTATCTCTAATTTTTATATGAGTATGTGTTGAAATAAGATTGTTTATATGGAGTGAAATAAAATGTATTACAATTAAGTTCACTTGGTTTTTCTTTTTTTCTAACATGGCTACTAGAAAATTTTAAATTGCATTTGTAGCAGAAATTATATTTCTATTGGACAGCACTGATCCAGGCACTACAACTTATTCAAAACTGGCTCACAGAATAACTTCACTTTCATCCATTTGGACAAATTCAATTATGTTAGCAAAAAGAAATATGACAAACTAGACTTAAATTTCCTCTAAGTTTTTCAAAATTACAAAGGATGACAAGAGACATGATTAGAATCTTTCCACTCCAGTATTTTTATATAACATAGTAGCAGATTTTCACCATTACTTCCTTCACACTTTTTCATGAGGTATAAGAAGGTAATATTTTGGGCCGGGCGCGGTGGCGCAAGCCTGTAATCCCAGCACTTTGGGAGGCCGAGACGGGCGGATCACGAGGTCAGGAGATCGAGACCATCCTGGCTAACTAACACGGTGACACCCCGTCTCTACTAAAAAATACAAAAAACTAGCCGGGCGAGGTGGCGGCGCCTGTAGTCCCAGCTACTTGGGAGGCTGAGGCAGGAGAATGGCGTGAACCCGGGGGGCGGAGCTTGCAGTGAGCCGAGATCGCGCCACTGCAACCTGGGCGACAGAGCGAGACTCCGTCTCCAAAAAAAAAAAAAAAAAAAGAAGGTAATATTTTGAATGTATTAAACATTTATAAGAAAATGCACATTTACAGTCCTATCAAGGAAGCCAACGGGAAATTGAAGGCTACAGATTCAAAGAGAGAAAGAAAATTCATCTAGGTTAGCATGATACCAGACTCTTAATTATTTCATGTAATCCTCAGAAGAGCTTTATGACTTGGGTTCTATACCCTTTCTTTCACTGCTGAGAATACTGATTCAGAGATGTTTTAGTAATTTGCCCAAAGTCATATAGCTAATAAGTGACATGGTCAGGATTCAAATCCAAATCTAAATCCAAAGACCAAGTTGTTGGAAGAAAATGCAACAAAGAAAATAAATTTATGTTCAAAACTGTATTTCCTCAGAAGAAAAAGAGTATCGGGCTGCTTTATAAAACGTAATTAAATATTCTTCAACAGCTCTGCTTGGTTCAATCAAGATTATACACTACACTAGACAACTTGATTAAACAAGAAAGGCCTTAAGCTGAGAGGCCCTCCCCTCAGTGAGTTCAATTTTTCCCCTACTCTATAATTCTCAGAGTTATTACGATCATATGAATTTAATAAATACTAAGAAAGTCACTCACCTGGAACAGTACTACATATTTCTAAATGCCCAATCATTTTTTTAAAAAAAGGAACTAGGAAAAGCCATTAAAAATCTCTGAACAAGACTCTAAGACAACAATTTATTTAGCAAAACTTTTAATAACCACTAGGAATTATTCAATACATGGTGATTTTGAAAAATTCGTATCATGGCAAGGGTCATAACAGTCTTACTCAAATCTAAAAGAGACTCACTTATTTTTTATAGACCCAAATCAGTCCTTAGTAAATTAGACACTTAACTAAAGCAATCATGCCCAACTTACCTCCTAATTAGGCATCTAGGAGGAAAGACAGTGCAACTTGGAAGCAAAACAAATCACCTTAAGTTGCACTATCTGTCCACATTAACATTATATGCACCTCTCCCTCAAAAAATAATTTCATTATCGAGTACACTCTATAGATTCTAGAGAAATAATTATTTGGAAACAAAACATAATTTGTGAATATAATTTGGCAAAAATTCCCTGCTGATAATTAATGATATGTGTAATGAACCTAAATAATATAGAAAGCAAGAAATTCTAGTTTCTTAGCCTACAGCCAAAATGACATTGAGAGGGTCTGGTCCTTTCCTTGATTCATTTTATATTGCCAGGAGTCCTTTTTTTTTTTTTTTGAGACGGAGTCTTGCTCTGTCACGCAGGCTGGAGTGCAGTGGGGCGATCTCAGCTCACTTCTAGCTCCGCCTCCCAGGTTCACACCATCCTCCTGCCTCAGCCTCCCAAGTAGCCGGGACTACAGGTGCCCGCCACCACGCCCGGCTAATTTTTTGTATTTTTAGTAGAGACGGGGTTTCACTGTGTTAGCCAGGATGGTCTCGATCTCCTGACCTCGTGATTCGCCCGTTTTGGCCTCCCAAAGTGCTGGTATTACAGGCGTGAGCCACCGCGCCCAGCCACTAGCAGCACTTTTAAGCAATTGCTATGAGAAATTATTTCTCACAACATTATCCTCACCCTTATTAAAGCAATTCCATGAAACAATTTTAGTCCAAGTCCTGTCATTCCTGAGTAAACTTAGAAAAATTAACCTCTGTGTCTGAATTTCCCTACCTATAAAATGAGAGAAGTGAAGTATAACAACACATATGCCTTCTGCCTCATATTCTGCATTTACGGGAACTGAGGTAAAATAGTTCAGGCCTCATCTTCTCAGGAAGTTCTGTTTCTGCAATATGAAGAACATGCTATTCTTGTTTCTTTAGCATCAAAGCACTTATCACACGTTGTATCTCCCAACCAAAGTGTGCATTATTTGACATCAGAAACTTCTCTTTATCTTGTATCCCAAGTAACTATCACAGTGTCTGATTTTTGGGAGTCCCATATACATTACTAAATAACCTACTCTTATTCCATCTTCAACGGTAACAATCTCTTGGACACAATTGAGTTTGGTCCTCTTTAATCTCCAATGTAGTCACAGTAATTACACAAAATTTTTAAATAACCATAAAGACCTATTAAACTGGCAAGATCTCCATTTTAAATACAATGGCTGATAAAGACTGAGAATATGTTTTGTTTTTCAAATTACACCACTAGGTCCACTCAAAGTCATATTAATCATCTAACCAAAATAACAGAAATTAGATGGTCCACTGGCAAAAGAATTAGATACCAAATGCTATCAGATACCACGGAGGTAAAGACAGTCCTGCTAGTCCAAATTTCACATTATATTTTGTAGCACCATATCTGAGCGATAGGAAGTACATGAAAACATGTTTTGACTGAACTATAGTCAAAAAAAAAGATAATACGCCTAAAGATAGAGCAGTGGCAAGAAACCAAATTACTTCTTAAAGCAATCAGTAGGGCAAAGCACTAAACATTTAGAAAATATAAACATGTCTTACATGGATAGTAAATCCTTAAGAAAGATTTAAAAATAAAGGTGCAATTTTATCCCCACGTGGCAACTTTCCTAGAGCTAGGGATGCTTGCTTGTTTGAGTTAGTCAGTGTTGTGGTTTTTTATCGGGTGAAGCAAGCCTAAGGTAAGTAGCATACTGCAAAAATGCAAATTAACGTATTCCCAAAGCTTGAAAGTAGTAATACATTCTTTTTCTACTGAATATAAACATTTTTCATGGAAATGTTTATAGCTGAATCTCAGGGGAACTTAACCACCACTTAAGAGTTGAGTTCATAAGAAAAAGTTCTATAAACTATACATATTGCAGGCAAACATTTCTGTGTTCTTAGCCTGCTGTTAGGGAGATTAGAGGAAGGAGTAAGTGAAATTTGCAGAGATCTGTATTCCACTAGTAGAGGGGAGTAGGTAAGAAAGTGGGCTCTGGAACCACACAGCTTAAGGTTTGCTTCTCTACCTCCTAGCTAGGTGACCACAGGCAAATTAATTTTTCTAACTTCAGTATTTAGTTGTTGTTGTTGTTGTTGTTGTTGTTATGTTTCTTATATTAATAGTTCCAGGAGTTTTCCTTTTGAATCAGAATAAAGATAGGAATCTTTTTAAATAACAGATAAAGAAAATAAATAATAATGCAAGATTATCTTTTGTTGCAACATGTAATTATTATTTATTTTACCCCTAAGCTGCCTGTATTTTCTAAAGCAGGCTCTAATTTTTTATTAACTTTCACACTTTTTGGTGTTAACAGAAATAGAAACAAAAACAAGACATGCAAATTACTAGTTGCCTTACCAAGCTCAGGGACTTTAGAAGCTATTATATATCATGACTTGAAGTGAGGATAACAGTAAAAAGAACTCCTTTTTATTGTTATGACAAATCACCTTGTGATGTAGGTGTCATATAAATGTTGGAGAGCTGTGCATTTGCTTGGAGATTTTTGAAAAAGACATCTAATGTTCTTTTTGTATATCTGAGCTATTAGTTTTTAAGGTTATGATTACTTTTCAACATCATGGGAGGCTAGCAGGGGATGAATCCCTGATCTCACAAATGAACCTTCCCCCTCTTTGGGTATATTACTGTGGAGAATGCTTGGGTTTGGTGCTACATACTACGATTCTAAGCACTGGCCTAGGAAGTTTAACCACCATTTAGAATTTGTTTTTAAGAAAAAGTGCCAAATCGTGGTAAAATTACACCTAGTTTACCAACTCCTGGTCATAACTGGCCAATACTCCTGATGCTCTTTTCCCATTACCTACCACTTTAACAGTGCTCTCCATATATCCCAAATTATCATATGAGAATTCTAACCACCACTGGAGGATTTCCAGGGATTAAATGGCTGCCATTAGCATGTATATAACTCGGCCATTGCTTATTTCTCTTGAAGAAAGTGGGAACTTACAGTATTTGCCATGTACAGAATGCTTCCAGAATATGCACTGTTTTCACTGTTTGAGAAGCAAAATTCTTTAATAGCTACATATACTAAATTATTTGCATTCAAATGTTTTGTTTTCTTCTATTATCAAATTATAATTATTAATGTATAACTATCACAAATCTCTCCTTCCTAATTTGATTTCAGCACTACTCAAAATGCATAACGCTTTACACTATACCTTAGCCTTTGCTTTAAGAGTTTAAGGTGTTTCAATATTTCTGCTTATATGCAAAAATGTATTATGTAATTCAACTGTATTCTGTAAAATAAATGGAAGTATTTCTTTTAAGGAAGCATTTATTTTTTAAAAAAAGGAAAAGTATCAAGTTGCAAATACAATGTGTTAATAATTACATTCTAAAACCAAGTGTAAAACCTGCCATTAAATTTGTTTTTAAGCATTAAAGCATGCAATGACTTAGAAGCAGCTGCAAAAGTAGCTCTGGCAATTTTAGAAGCTGGGCAAGTTAATATATACTCTGAAAACCTGGTGACTACCAGGTATTTGCAAGCTATTTTTGCATGAAATATGAGGTCTTTTTCAGATAAAATACTTCATCTCCTTTGCACGAACACAAATTAAGAATACTGAGATTTTTGACAAGTGTGCCAAGATCACTCAATGGGGAATGAACAATCTTTTCAACAAATGGTGCTAGAACAACCATTATAACCACATGCAAAACAACAAAGTTGACCTTACCTTATACCAAATACAAAAATTAACTCAAAAGGAATCATAGACCTAAATGCAAGAGCTAAAACTATAAAACTGTGAAGAAAACACAGGGATAAACCTTCTTTACCTCAGATTTGGTGAAGGATTCTTAGACGTGACACTAAAATACCAACAACAAAAAAATAGGTAATTTGAACTTAACAAAAGTAAAAGCTTTTGTGCTTCAAAAGATGTTATCAAGAAAGCAGACAACCCAGAAAATGGGGGAAAAAAAGTCACAAATCACATACCTGACAAAGGTATGTATCCAGGATATATAAAAACTCTTAAAACTCAATAATAAAAAAGACAAATAACCCCATCTAAAAATAGCCAAGGATCTGAACAGACATCAAAGAAAATACGCAAACGCCAATAAGTAAATGAAAAGATCCTCAACATCGTTAGTTATCAGCAGACTGCAAATCAAAACTACAAGACACCACTTCGCCCCCACTAGGATGACTAGAATAAAAAACAGGTAATAGCAAGTGTTAACGAAGATGCAGAAAAATCTACATACTTATACACTGCAAGCAGGAATACAAAATAGTGCAGCCACTTTGGAAACGGGTCTGGACGTTCCTCCATGATTAAACAGAGTTACCATATGACTAAGCAATTCCACTTGTAGATATATATCCCCAAAAGAATTTAAAACAAGTGATCAAACAAAACACTTGTACAGGAATGTTTATAGACACATTACCTGTAATAGCCAAAAAACAGAAAAAACTTAAGTGTCCAGCAACTGATAAAGTAACATTACTAATTCTGAAAAGCACCCAAAGCCAAATGCCAAGGAGAAGGGGATTACTGGATTGCTCTCTGGGTATAGATCTGCAAGGCTTCTGCACAGAAAGGAGAACAGGGGCTTCAACACTAGTCTACTATATGAGGTCAAAAGCTGCAGGACATTACAGACTGCCTCAGTAGGAACAAGTGAACTGAAATGAAAGTTGTAAGGAGACTTGTTACAAGGTTAAATCTAACCAAACTCCATGTCACCTTTTTATATCCTACACCTGGTGAAAGTAGGTAAATTCTCCCTTGTGATTTAAAAACATCTTCCAATATTTGCAAATGTATTACTCCGCTATACCACCAAAAACTGTAGGTCTAAATACAGGCTTAACTCTATCATAGTTTTCGCAAGAAAATGTTACTTTACACTTACTGTTTAGCAATTCTGGTTGAAACAGACAGACTCACTCAGGTCACCCCAAATGCTGGGAGCAGGAAAATATTTTAAAGATACATACAGAAAGAAGAATGCCAGGTTTCACAGAGATTGAAATTCTTCATGACATGGCACATCCCTTCTAGTTAAAAAGCAGCTCTAATGAGGGACAGGAATTCTTGAAAATGGCCTTCAAAAGCCTAGTGAGATGACTGCTATTCCACTGCTTTCGACAAGTACCTTGTTAAGATCAGCCAGCTGGGGCCAGGGTGGCAAGGGTCACATCCTAGAGGACATGATCACAAATGTATAAGCTACCATGAGGGCTGCTCCCTCAGCAGAAGCTGAGGCTCAGAGTATAGCTGGTCTCTGAATATAAAGCATCCTCTCTAGTTGAAATGATCACACTCGAGTCCAATATCCAATATAGTCGATATATTAGAACAGAGAAAATGCAGGAATACCTAGTTTCATTGTACTTCATAGATACTGCCTTTTTTAAAAAAATAAATTGAAGGTTTGTGGCAACCCTGCATCAAGCAAGTCTTGCAGCACTGTTTTCCCAACAACAGATGTGCTCACTTCACGTCTCTAGTGTCACACTATGGTTAATACTCGCAATATTTCAAACTTTTTCATTATCATTATGTCTGCTATGGTGATCTGTGATCAATGATACTTGTTACTATTTGTAATTGTCTTGGGGTGCCACAAACCATGCCCATAACACTGCAAACTTGATCAATGTTGTGTGTCCTGGCCGGGCACGATGGCTCACGCTTGTAATCCCAGCACTTTGGGAGGCCATGGTGGGTGGATCACCTGAGGTCAGGAGTTCAAGACCAGCCTGGCCAACATGATGAAACCCCATCTCTACTAAAAATACAAAAATTAACCAGGTGTGGTGGTGAACACCTATAGTCCCAGCTACTCAGGAGGCTAAGGCAGGAAAATCGCTTGAACCTGCGAGGCAGAGGTTGCAGTAAGCTGAGATCATGCCACTGCACTCCAGCCTTGGAGACACAGAGAGACTCTGTCTCAAAAAAAAAAAAAAAAAAAAAAAAAAAATTGTGTATCCTGACTATTTCACCAACCAGCTGTTCCCCTCTGTCCTTCTTCTTGGGTATCCCTATTCCCTGAGACATAACAATGTTGAAATTAGGCCAATTAACAACCCTACAATGGCCTCTAACTGTTCAAGTGAAAGGAAGAGTCATGCATCTCTCATTTTAAAATCAAAATGTAGAAATGATTAAGTTCAGTAAGGAAGACAAGCTGAAAGCCAAGACAGGCCAAAGCTAGACTTCTTTGGGCCAAAGAGTTGTGAATGCAAAAGAAAAGTTCTCAAAGGAAATTAAAAGTGCTACTCCAGTAAACACACAAATGATAAGAAAACGAAACAGCCTTCTTGTAGTATGAAGCAAGGTTGAGCAGTCTGGATAGAAGATTAACCACAACATTCCCCTAAACCAAAGCCTAATCCAGACCAAGACCCTAACTCTCTTCAACTCTATGAAGGCTCGGAGAGGTGACGAAGCTGCAGAAGAAGAGGTAGAAGCCAGCAGAGGTTGGTTACGAGGTTTAAGGAAAGAAGCTGTCTCCATAACATAAAAGTGCAAGGTGCAGTGGCACGATCTCAGCTCACTGCAACCTCCACCTCGCTGGTTCAAGCAATTCTCCCGCAGAGTCTTCCGAGTAGCTGGGACTACAGGCACCTGCCATCACACCCAGCTAATTTTTGTATTTTTAGTAGAGACAGGGTTTCACCATGTTGGCCAGGCTGGTCTCAAACTCCTGACTTGAGGTGAACCACCTGCTTCGACCTCTCAAAGTGCTGGGATTACAGGCGTGGGCCACCACGCCCAGCCTAAACAACTGATTTTCAAAAGGAGGTGAAACAGTCTTATATTGGAAGAAGATGTCATCTAAGACTTTCTGAGCTAGAGGCAGGACACGTCAATGCCTGGCTTTAAAGCTTCAAAGGACAGGTTTACTCCTTTGTTAGGGGAAAATGTAGCTGGTGACTTTAAGTTGAAGCCAATGTCCATGTACCACTCCAAAAATCCTAGAGCCCTTAAGAATTATGTTAAATCTACTTTGCTTGTGCTTTAGAAACGGAACTACAAAGCTTGGATGAGAGCACATTCGTTTGCAGCATGGTATACCGAATATTTTAAGCCCACTGTTGAGACCTACTGCTCAGAAAAAGATTCCTTTCAAAATATTACTGCTCAATGACAGTGCACCTGGCCACCCAAGAGTACTGATGAAGATGTACAAAGAGATCAATACTGTTTTCAGGCATGCTAACATAACATCCCTTCTGCAACCCACAGATCAAGGAGTCATTTCAACTTTCAAGTATTAGTATTTAAGAAATAAATTTCATAAGGCTATGGCTACCATAGATAGTGATTCCTCTGATGGATCTGGAAAAAGTCAATCAAAAATCTTCTGGAAAGGATTCACTATTCCAGATGTCATTAAGAACATTCATGATTCATGGGAGGAGGTCAAAATGTCACCATTAACAGGAGTTTGAAAGAAGTTGATGCAAACCCTTAGGGATGACTCAGAAGGGTTCAAGATTTCAGGGGTGGAAGTAACTGCAGATATGGTAGAAACACTGAAAGAACTAGAATTAGAAGTGGAATCTAAAGATGTGACTAAATTGCTGCAATCTCATGATTAAAATTAAACAGATAAGGAGTTGCTTCTTATGGATGAGCAAAGAAAGTGTTTTCTTGAGATGAAATCTACTCCTGGTGTTAAATCTATAAATTACACCTTGGGCAGTATGGCCATTTTCAGGATATTGATTCTTCCTATCCACGAGCATGGAATGTTCTTCCATTTGTTTGTGTCCTCTATTTCATTGAGCAGTAGTTTATAGTTCTCCTTGAAGAGGTCCTTCACATCCCTTGTAAGGGATTTTATTCTCTTTGTAGCAATTGTGAATGGGAGTTCACTCATGATTTGGCTCTGTTTGTGTTACTGGTGTACAGGAATGCTTGTGATTTTTGCACACTGATTTTGTATCCTGAGACTTTGCTGAAGTTGCTTATCAGCTTAAGGAGATGTTGCAAGGATCTAGAATTAGAAATACCATTTGACCCAGCCATTCCATTACTGGGTATATACCCAAAGGATTATAAATCATGCTACTATAAAGACACATGTACACGTATGTTTATTGCGGCACTATTCACAATAGCAAAGACTTGGAACAAACCCAAATGTCCATCAGTGATAGAATTAAGAAAATGTGGCACATATACATCAAGGAATACTACGCATCCATAAAAAAGGATGAGCTCATGTCCTTTGCAGGGACATGGATGAAGCTAGAAACCATCATTCTGAGCAAACTATCACAAGGACAGAAAAACAAACACTGCATGTTCTCACTCACAGGTGGGAACTGAACAATGAGAACACTTGGACACAGGGTGGGGAACATCACACACCAGGGCCTGTCGTGGGGTGGGGGAGGGGAAGGGATAGCATTAGGAGGAATACCTCATGTAAATGACCAGTTAATGGGTGCATGACACCAACATGGCACATGTATACATATGCAACAAACCTGAACATTGTGCACATGTACCCTAGAACTTAAAGCATAATAATAATTTTTTAAAAAAAAGAAAGAAATCTACTCCCGGTGAAGATGTTTGTGAATATTGTTGAAATGACAGCAAACAATTGAGAACAGCACATAAAATTAGTTGATAAAGCAGTGGCAGGGTTTGAGAGGACTGACTTCAACTCTGAAAGAAGTTCTATTGTGGGTAAAATGCTATCAAACAGCACAACGTGCTACAGATAAATCTTCCATGAAAGGAAGAGTCCACTAATGCGGCAAACTCCATCACTGTCTTATTTTAAGAAACTGCCACAGCTACCCCAACCTTCAGCAACCACCACCCTGATCAGTCAGCAACCATCAACAATAAGGAAAGATGCTCTAACAACAAAAAGATTAGGAGTCGCTGAAGGTTCTGATGATCGTTAGCATTTTTTCGCATTAAAGTATTGTTAAATTAAGGTATATACACTTTTTAGATATGTTACTGCATACTTAATACAATACAGTATACTATAAACATAACTTTTACGTGCACTGGGAAACAACAAATTCACATAACTTGCTTTATTGCAGTATTCACTTTATTAAGGTGATCTGGAACCAAACCTGCAATATCTCTGAGGTATGTCTGTATGCATCTCTATAGGTTATCCAACTTCTGCTTGAATTTCCTGCAAGTGCTGGAGAATGCCCTACCAAAAGACCATTGTCAGGCCATGCTAGCAGATTTTTAAATATCTATTTGGACAAAATTTACCTTCAAGTAAACTTTGCCAGTTAACCTTAGATTCTTTTTCTAAAGCAACAAATAACAAGTTTATTCACATAACTAAGAACCCTTTAGGTATCTGATGAGAGCTCTCCTATTTCCCTTTAGCCCTCTGTAGACTAAATCTGCTGAGTAATTGAAACTTAAATTGTTCTTCCTATAACTTGATTCCAGTCCCATGACCATTTTGACTGTCCTCTTTGGGCATATCCTAGTATTTTCACAGCACTCTTTAAATATGCACTTGCAATTAAGAACAATACCCAGCTATTAGACCAGAATACTGTAGGATTATTAATTTTAAGGAACTGATCACTAATTTCATTAAGCCAATATATATTTTTCAGCAACTGTATCACACTGGTGGTTCATATTAAGGAAACAACCAATAAATTATTTGGATCTGCATTTATCACTATTAAATATTAATTGTATTCCAAAAAATCTTTTGGTAATATCAGCATAAGAACAGTTTAGTTTCAAAAATTTCATAATCGCCATCATCTCATATGACTGTAGTTAAAGCTACAGGGCCAAAATAAAACTGTGTTCAAATCCTAGTTTTGTCACGTGGCACAGCAGCCTCCTACGGCAGCAGCCTTCCACTGGCCATATGAGATGCTCAACCCAGACAAAAAGTTTTCTAAATATCTTAAGAATATTGACCATCGCAACTGACACTTCACCCTAAATAAAGATTGTCTCAAAAAGAATGACGAATGTGGTTCTTAAAGCATGGTTTGAACTCTGGTAAGATTAAAAAGAAACTGTTAAGGGAGAGCCTGGACTAAAGAAACAGTTCAAAATAAATAGAAACTTCGGGGCTCCGAATTTTTAATGGGCAAGAAGCAGGCTAAAAATGCTACTCAGCTGCAACAGGGCTCATTCTTAAAGAAAAAAATAAAGGACCTCTCAGAGGGTGGAGCCAAAAGCAGAAGAAAATAACAGGTGAAGGAACCAATACCAGGTAGCAGAACTGGGCCCTAATCAAGAAACACTCATTGTCCCCAATGTAGGGGACCCGAACATGTGCCTGGCTAGATTTCAGAATTGCTATAGATCCGCAACTGCTACACGCCTCCCACTCTTTCCCTGTTTGAATGGGAGTGTCTACTGAAGTTATCCTACGACTGCCTTGCCATTTTATGCTGGGTGTATCTTCAGTTCATAGGTCTGTCTCCAGTCAAGAAGTGGGGCCTACTGCTTGCCAGTCCTTTTAAAATCTAGGCTGAACTTGTGCCTTGTTTTGACCAACAGAATATAGCAGAAGTGGCATATGACTCAAGAAGCCTTGTAGCTTCAGCTCTTGCCTTCTGGGAGCACTGCTGCTACTATGCACAAAGCCCACTTATTACTAGTAGAGAGGCTACATGAAAGACAGCCAATTGCTGTGCCCACTGACATCTCCAGGTAACCAGCAGGCACTTGAGTTAAGGACATCTGAAACCATAAACCAGGTGACTGAAGCCACTTGAGTAACTCCAGAAAAGAATATTAAAAAAGAGAAAAAACCTGCCCAGCTAAGTCTAGCTCAAATAACAGAATCGTGAGCAAATAATTGTTATTGTAAGCCATTATATTTTGGGATTGTTATATAGCAACAGATAAGTGAGACAGTGGTAAATAATGATGTATCTTACAAAGGATGGCATCTTAAGTTGATGAACTATAACAGCAGCTCGATATGTGCTTTTTAAAAATATTAACATGAGGAAAAATGAGCAGGAATTCATGCAGTTGACATGAACGTAAAATAACACACGCCCACAAACTACAACCACTATGTTCTGGATTAACGTTAAAAGATAGTTTTCAAAGTGTGACAATCACAAAGGAAATCCTCAGAATACTTTCCTAGTGCTATCCAACCTCCCAACTCAAAATTGTTTATCTTTTTTGTTTGTTTGTTTTTGGGGTTTGTTTTTCTTCTTGAGACAAGGTCTCACTCTGTTGCCCTCCAGCCTCAGTCTCTCAAGTATCTTAGACTACAGGTGTGCACCACCACACCTGGCTAACTTTTAAATTTTAGTAGAGATGGGAGTCTCACTATATTGCCCAGGCTGGTCTCAAATTCTTGGGTTCAAGCAATCCTCCTGCCTTGGCTTCCCAAAGCACTGGGATTACAAGCATGAGCCATCATGTCCAGCCTCAAAATTTTAAACAGATAAGGGAGGAGTGAAATCAACTTGTAAGTATCATTGTCAATGTAAATGAAATCGATGGATGACATTCTTGATGTTACAAAATGAAAATTAAGGTCTGAATGTTTGTGTTTCCTTAAAAATCACATGCTGAAACCTATTACCAACATGATGGTATTAGAAGATGAAGCCTTTGGGAGGTGATCAGGTCAGCAGTGCTCTGCTCTCAAGAATGGGATTAATATCCCTATTTTTAAAAAAAGGCCCCAGAGGCCAAGTGTGGTGGCACACATCTGTAATCCCAGCACTTTGGGAGGCTGAGGTAGGTGGATCACTTGAGGCCAAGAGTTCAAGGCCAGCCTGGCCAATATAGTGAAACCCCGTCTCTACTGAAAATACAAAAATTAGCTGGGCATGGTGGCACACACCTGTAATCCCAGCTACTCAGGAGGCTGATGCACGGGAATTGCTGGAGGTGGAGGTTGCGGTGAGCCAAGATCGCACCACTGCACTCCAGCCTAGGCAACACAGTGAGAGACTCCATCTCAAAAAAAAAAAAAAAAAGGCTAGGCATGGTGGCTCATGCCTGTAATCCCAGCACTTTGGAAGGCCAAGGCAGGCGAATCACAAGGGCAAGAGATCGAGACCATCCTGGTCAACATGGCAAAATCCCGTCTCTACTAAAACACAAAAAATTAGCCGGGCATGGTGGTGCACGCCTGTGTCCCAGCTACTCAGGAGGCTGAGGCAGGGGAATTGCTTGAACCCAGGAGACGGAGATTGCAGTGAGCCGAGACTATACCACTGCACTCCAGCCTAGCCAAAGAGCAAGACTCCATCTCAAAAAGAAAAGAGAAAAGAAAAGAAAAGAGAAAAGAAAAGAAAAGGGCCCCAGAGAGCTGCCATCCCCTTCTGCCATGTGAGGACACAAAGAAGATGCAATCAATGAGGAAGAGGCCTTCACCATACACTGAATCTGCTGGGACCTTGATTCTGGACTTCATAGCCTCCAGAGTTCTGGGCAATAAATTTCTGTTGTTTATAAATTACCCACTGTGAGGTACCATATTTTGTTATAGCAGCCCAAACAGACTAAGACAAAAGAATAACACACTTGAATTATGGGTCTTTTTCGATTTTCAACTTCAACTCTTAGAATGTCACTAGATTACTGTAACTTAAAAGATAACCTGAGAATGCTGAATTTTAGGCCATTTCTAAAAAAAAAAAAAATTTCAATAGACTAAAATTAATTTTTTTGAGGCCAAAACAAAATGGACACTATGCTCAATTTTAATATGGAGACATTTTATTAGGGAGGAACTACGTGTCATGAAAAAGCACTAGAATTCAGACAACCTTGGTCTAGTCCAGCAGGCTGACATAGGCAAAGCACTTAATTACTTTTAGCTTTGATTCCTTGACTATGATCAGTCAAACAGTTACTATCAGCACTCCAGAAGAGCCAAAAGGAACATAAATTTCACCGAAATCATAGCTAAGCATACAGAGATTATTAAACATAATTTTCTTTTTGAGACGAGTCTCACACTGTCACCCAGGCTGGAGTGCAATGGCGTGATCTTGGCTCACTGCAGCCTCCACCTCCCGGGTTCAAGCAATTCTCCTGCCTCAGCCTCCCAAGTAGCTGGGATTACAGGTGCCCGCCACCACGCCCAGCTAATTTTTTGTATTGTTGGTAGAGATGGGGTCTCACTATGTTGGCCAGGCTGATCTCGAACTCCTGACCCCGTGATTCGCCCGCCTCGGCCTCCCAAAGTGCTGGGATTACAGGTGTGAGCCACCGCGCCCAGCCATTAAACAGAATTTCTTAAATTACTACTAATACTAAATATTAGTACCTAATTAAAACCACCATACATTAAGCTCTTATTATATGCTAAATGTATGTTCATCTAATCCTATTTACAATCCTATAGAGAATGTACTATTACCCTATTTTACAAAATAGTAAACTGAGTCTTAAAGAGGTTAAGTAACTTTCCAAGGTCTCACAACCAGTTAGCGACAAAGCCAGGATCAAGCCCAGATCTTTTCAAATTCTTGAGCCAAAACTTTTTAATCCTATCCTCTGCTGCCTCCCGACAAGAGCCTCAACTCTAACCTCCAAATACAAAACAAGAATTTTGGTATCAAAAATGTAACCAGGGAGCACATACAGCGTCACCAGCAATGGACTAGAAATCAGGAGACCTAAATTCTAATGCCAGTTCTATACTACCTACACATGGGCATAAGACAATGAGCAAGCGTGCCTCTGTGGGCTTCGTTTTTTAATCTTTGAGATCTGACTGAATATATTTCAAGAATTTGCCTTCCTAGCTGTGAAATTCTAATTCTCCTCAGAATTTAAAAATTACATTAATTTAAATGTTATTTCCATAATGAACTATCCTATTCAATCAATTATCATATGTTAATATGCAAAAGCATATTAGAAAGCATGAAGATTTTCTGACCACTTACTAATTTCTCCCTCCTATGAACAAACTGCACTTGTTCTGGCACTTAACCATACACTCTTATGCTGACTTGTAAGAGCCTATATTGCTGACCTCTCCTGGTTATTAAACTCTCCCCTTTTATTAATTTTCCAAGCATATTTGTCTCACTGTTAGACTAATAGCCATAAGGACAGAGATATTTCTTCAGTATTTGTTGAATGAATAAATAAACTCAACAGAAAACAAAGGACATACAGCAATTCTTCCATAATTACATGTTGACTATATAGAAAAATTTTTCCCTCTCTAGCTTTAAAACCCCATTTTAACAGCTCAAGAGTGGATCTTCAGAAACTTCTACATACTTAATCATCTATTTTATTTTGTACCACTAAGATTTCCAGTTATTCCAAGTTTCTTGATGTGTAATGAAAACCATTCAAATTTCATAAAACCATTCACTGAGCCTAGCACAACCACTAGAATATAAAGCAAGGGCTCAACCAAAAAAAAGAAGAATTGAATCCAGCAAACAACCTTAAAACAACCAATAAAATCAAGTAAACCACTATGGTTATATTATATAAGGAGAACAGACTCAAACTACTTTCATAATATGGCTCAAACAAAGATGCTTGCAAAAGTATTCCTAACATAAAAGTGAAGGAAAATAAATGTTAAAAAATGAAAAAGGCAATGGAAACCAAATAGGATTTAATAAAAAAGAAATCAGCATAGTTACCAAATGCGAAATATCATATACTTGAAAATAAGAGCTTTATCTTCAAATACTGAAAATAAAAAGATTTGAAAAATGATCGACCAGGCACGGTGGCTCAGGCCTGTAATCCCAATACTTTGGGAGGCCGAGGTGGGCAGATCACAAGGTCAGGAGTTCAAGATCAGCCTGGCCAACACAGTGAAACCCCAACTCTTATAAAAATACAAAAAGTTAGCCAGGCGTGGTGGCAGGCACCTGTAATCCCAGCTACTAGGGAGGCTGATCATAAACTAACACAAAGGAGTCTGGGAACATTTCAGATTTAAGTAGAGTATCAGAAATGTTATTTCAAAAATCACTTTTACATAAATATAAGAAAAAGGAAAAAGACAAAATATAGATATTAAACTACACTTTTGAGAGGAGGAGGAGCAGGTGAATATAAATGGAAATGGAAAAATAAAGGGTCAGACACACTGACAGTGCTGTAACAGTCACCAAAATCAAAGAAAGATCATAAGCAGAAATGTGTGCACAACCAAGTCTCCCTTAGACCTAAATGAACTGTCCCTGAAGCATTTTTCAAACCTGAATAATCAGTGTCCTGAGTCCATCCACTTACAAAGATTTATAATGTTATGCCACAATGAATATTTAAAACAACTCCTAGGTTTAGAATTACTACAGCAACTTTATGAATGTCACAAGAGGAAAAGTGTCATAGCAATATTAGATGTCACAAAAGGACAGTCTGGGCTAAGATGAAGACAATGTCTTGCCCTAACAAGAAAGCCAGTTAATATGAAATGAACCATGAAATGGAATGACCAAGTAGAAAATACACTGCCAAATCGTCAGATGCTGAATAAACAGTGTCAATGAATTATCTGAATTAGGAAAGGCTAAAAGGTTCTTGATGTTTTATCTTCAAAATATTTTAAAATAACACCCATTTAACAATTTATGAACGGTCTCTTTAGAAGTCTACCATTTAAGAATAACCCGATTTTCCACAACATGGAAGCAAGTCCAATACTAATTGAAAAAAAACTGCCAGGGGAAAAAAAAAAATGTCTTAAAATGCAACCATGTCACTAAAAGGTGCAGGACAGTTGTACTGAATTTTCTTAAGTAACATTAGGGACAATGAAAGAGTGACTGAGTCTAACTCTACACTGCTACAAAGTGAGTGGAGTTGTCAATAATAATCAGGATCATTTCATTAAAATAATCCTCCTTGGAATTATCAGGCATTTAATAATCAGAGCAGAAATATTTTTCCTCTTCCAGGATTCTTAATGAAAGATAAGATCAGGACTAAAAAGATGTAAACTCAACAAGCCAGAAGTGACACCTGTGTGACCACAAATTAAGAGTTAGTTTTATTCTGTGTGATTGCAAATTAAAGTTACTATTGCACACGGCCGGGGGGGATTGAGAAACAACTTCAACCAACAGTTGGAAACAAATTACACGTGCTAACAGTTACACTCATTAGGAAATCCAGAATACTTTCAAAGAGAGTTATTTAGATGTTGCATTCATTTAAACGCAGGCGACGAACATCTCAGCCGCCTTCCTTTGCAGGATTCTGTGCCAAGCCCTTCCGAAGCTGTTGATAAGGTCGACTCCAAGAAGAAAAGCAGCTCAAGTGGGAAATGGTATCCTCATGTGGCCCAGAGAACCGGTGACGCACTAGGTGCTTGGAAAATATCCCATCGTTTACCTTGCTAGAAGCAGCTGGGTAGGGAAGAGGTCGTCCACGTGCACTATTGTTTTCCAGCTATGTTTATTTATTTTTAACTTCTGCTTTGGTATCAATACCCTCAACCTCAGCCTAACGAGGAGAGGGGGGATGGCAGCGCCACTGGTGGTATTTGGGTGCAACACAAGTTTAAAAAATGAAAACACAACCTTTTTTTTTTTTTTAATTGCAGTATACTCGGTGCCCTCACCTCTCTCCTCCTCCACACCTCTGCCATCACCCCACGCAGCTCTCCGCCGCCGCCACCTCGGGTCCCCATGACAACCCCACCCCAGGGCGGGCCCCCCTCCGCCGCCTCCCGGCCCTGCCAGCCACACTTGCCTGGCAAGGGGCGACTCCACCTGCCCTCGGCTCTCACTCTCCCCGCTCCTGAGAGGCGGGCCAGGACCCCTCCAGGCGCGCGGGCCCAGTCCCGGCTGCAGGCACGACCCTCACCAGTCGGGGACGTGTGGAAGGCCGGCCGGGCACGAGCTGAGGAGGTTCCACCTCCAAAGCCCAAAACCCAAACGAGAGACGCGGGGCCGGGGGCCAAATGGGGTACTGCGGCCCCGCGCCCCTCTCTGGGCTGCTAAGGGGAGCCGAGGGGCAGGCGCAGTGGGCGAGAAGGAACTCGTCCGTTTTCACAAACAACGACGCGTCGCGGCGGCAGGAGATGCTGGGGCTGAAGCTCACCTTGAAGGGATTGTTGAGATCCGGGTCGGCAAACGGGTTACTGTCGAAATCCGACATCTCTCTGGCTCTCGGCGTCACCCACCCGACCCAGGCGCAGAGAGAGAGACGAGGCGAGGCCGCCGCCCCCCTGCGCGCTCACGTCGCCGCCGCCGAGCAGATCCGGGTGCAGCTCGCGGGCCACCCAGCCGGCCGCGCCACTGAGCATGCCCGGTGCGGCGGGCTCCCGGCCGCGGCGCCGCTAGCGTTCGCCGTCCCGTTCCTCCAGGTCCGGATCCCACGCTCCGGGCTTTGGCTGCGACCGAGTAGGGAGTTGGGGCGTAGGAACCGGGAACTGAGAGCGGATGAAAAGCGTCCCACACGCCACGAGCCCGCGGGATTCTCGGAGAGTATGGGACGCTTCCCCTCCGCTCTCAGCCGGAGGCCGGCTGCGTCCGGCCCTGCTCGGTCTTCTGAAGACCAATTTCAAATCAGCTCCCCGGGGCCCAGCGTGACTTAGGGAAGTGGTGGCATTTTGTGGGAAGGACGCACACTTGCCAGGTTGGGGGAGGCAGCCCGAGTCGCGGGCCGCGCACCCCGGGAGCAGTGCCGTTAGACCGTCGGACGCGGGCACTGGAGAGGCCACTGCACCGCCAGCCGCAGATGACCTCCCCGGGGCGGGGGCGCGGCCGCTGCTACGGGTTTTTGAGCACTCCTGACCCCACCTGAGAATCCCGGCCTCCCCTCTTCCGGTCTTTCTGACTCTAAGTTGCTGCTAAATCACGGAGAGCAGCCTTGGCGCTGCCGGTCCCAGCTTGATCCAAGGAGCGTGGAGAAGGAGATGAGATTCAGTCCGAAGGGCCGGCCCTGGCTGCCATCCTTCGGAATCTGCAAAATGGCTACTTCTTCAGAAATAATGGGAGAGGGATGGTAAGAGGCCAGAGATCAAGGCCCTCGAGTATTAACTCTAGCATTTGGGCACCAAATAGACACTTTTGGATTTTCCCTAGTCTTTTCCAACACCAAGGACGAGATGATCAAAAGATGTGTTAAGAAATTCATTTGTACCGGCCGGGCGCGGTGGCTGACGCCTGTAATCCCAGCACTTTGGGAGGCCGAGGCGGGCGGATCACAAGGTCAGGAGTTCGAGACCAGCCTGGCCAATATGATGAAACCCCGTCTCTACTAAAAATACAAAAATTATCCAGGGGTGGTGGCGGACGCCTGTAGTCCCAGCTACTCAGGAAGCTGAGGCAGGAGAATCGCTTGAACCCGGGAGGCGGAGGTTGTAGTGAGCCGAGATCGGGCCACTGCACTCCAGCCTGGGAGACAGAGCGAGACTCCGTCTCAAAAAAAAAAAAAAAAAAAAAAAAAAAAAAAAAAAAAATCAGTACCATTCCTTCCCCCTACCCCGCCCCGACCACCAAACTTACTGAAAGAGCATCGCTTGCCTCACTTTTCCTTCTGCCCTAACAGAAAAGCACTTAGATGAAGCTACAGGAAGCCAGAATTCTTTTGACTTGGTGGGTACTGGAGGGTTGGAAGAATCTAGATTGAGTATTCCTTGGCCTTTGGGGAACTTGCTCTATGCAAAGTCACCTAGGAAATGATACTTCCCCCACTGTGAAACACTAGCTAGAGATGACAGACAAAAAGCACATTTGTTGTAATCTCCCTTTGACGGGATCTAGGTTGGAATAGATGTCGAAGCAGCTGCTTCTAGGTAGTCAACGAAGATGTCAACTAGTAAATGACCACAGACAAGGATGATCACAGCAGAGTTGTAAGATTCTAGATATCAGAAAGTGCAAGCAGTCTATTGTACTCACCATCGCATCCTCAGCAGCTGCCCAGTGCCCGGTTTTAACTTGCTGCTCAATGTATGTGTCAGGTTTTAATCCCAATTCTGATACTACCTGTGCTATTCTTTTCACCTCTCTGAGTCTGCAAAGGATTATTTAAGAATTAACATAAACAAGATACAGAAAAGTGTCCTGCATATATACATAATGCCTAAGAAATATTGGTTGAATGTCAAAAGTGGCAAGGAGGCTCAATATGTTCTTACACGCTTTGCCTCTTTTCTCCCAAGCAAGGATGTCCTTGCCCAGCTCATCTGCTCCTCTCACCACTTTTGCCCTCACTCCCTCCACCTGTCCTCCAAATGACTCAAAATAATCAGCACTATTTATTATGCATCTACTATGTTCCAAGACGATGAGGATCAACTGAGCCTGCATTGCAGAATGGAAATTTCCAACTATGTTGTGTTTACAGCTAATGATATTTGCACCTAATGCAAAGGTTTGCAGACTTTACTGTTATAGAATAATTTGGAATACCTGTTGAAGATGCAGACATCCACCTCACCATGCCTCCTAAGATTCCGCTTGAAAGGATCTGAGATAGGGGCTCTGGATCTGCATTTTTTATTTTTTACATCTCTATACATTATTTTACATAAATGTATAAATGGAGTCATGACATACATATTGAATTTTTCACTTAAAATTTTTTTTTATTCCTTGTATTCCCTCTTCTTTTCCCCTACATTAACAACCTAGTACATTTCTTTCAATATTCTTATAATAGTGTATATCTATACTTACATAAAATAACATGTAATTGTATAAAAACATAATACATATCCATGCAGATACACATGCACTCTAATACTGAGCTTTGGCATTGTCTTGAAAAAGTGAAATTATATGCATATTTTTCTGCAGCTGTTTTTCTCAATACTTATGGCAGAGTTTCTCAGCAAGATGTGCATTGGCAGACAAACAGTCTTAAGGTTTCTTCCCCTAGTATGCCACATACACATAAAAATATTACCACTTTTTATGTGTAGCATGCCCATAGAGTGAAAAGGGAAGCATGGTCTAATGGAGACCATACATCGAATTCATTATTCTTAACAACAACTGCAAAAATCAGTGTATGTAAAGGATCTCAGGTGATTTTTTTTTTTTTTTTTTTAGACCAAGTCTTACTCTGTCACCCAGGCTGGGGTGCTGTGGCACAATCTTGGCTCACTACAACCTCCACCTCCCTGGTTTAAGCAATTCTCCTGCCTCAGCCTCCCAAATAGTTGGGATTACAGGCATGCACTACCACACCCGGCTAATTTTTGTATTTTTAGTAGAGACAGGGTTTCACTATGTTGGCCAGGCTGGTCTTGAACTCCTGACCTCAAATGATCCAGGCCGCCTCTGTCTCCCAAAGTGCTGGGATTACAGGCATGAGCCACCATGCATGGCCGACCTCAGATGATTTAGATGGTGGCTGACCACACTTTGGGAACACTAATATGAGGACATGCAGACATATGGTCCATGGGTAAGGGTCTTAATCTGTTTGTGTTGCTATAAAGGAATACGGGAGGCTGGATAATGTATGAAGAAAAGAGGTTTATTTGACTCATGGTTCTGCAGGCTATCAGCTTCAGATGAGGGCCTTATGCTGCTTCCACTCATGGCAGAAGGCAAAGGGGAGCCTTCGTGCAGAGATCACATGGCTAGAGTGCAAGATGGGGCATCAGGGGAGAGAAAGGGAGAAGATGATGCTAGGCTTTTTTCAACAACCTGTTCTCAAGGGTGATAATTCACTCTCAGGAGAATAGCACCAAGCCATTTGTGAGGAATTCACTCATATGGCCCAAACACCTCCCATCAGGCCCCAACTCCAGCACTGGGACTCATATTTCAACATGACACTTTGCAGGTCCAAAGCCATACCCACACCATAGCAGGGAGCTTATTAATTTATTAGCCTCCATGAAATTTAGAATTATAGAATGTGAGAGCTGAGAAGGAACCTCAGCCTGTCTCATGATTGAAGAAACTGGAGTTTGGACAGGTTAAGTAATTTGTCTCAGACACCAAGGAAGTGAATGGGGAAATGTGGAACAGAACTCAGGTCTCTTGACTCATGTTTTAGACATTAAATGAATAGGTTATTAAATGAATTATTCCATATTAATAATTTCATGTAGAAGGAAGAAATGCTATGTGCAAGGTAGACAGAAAGTACACAAGAAGCCTCATTTGGTGCAGGAGTTCATTTTACGGAAGCTACCTCCTAAATTTGGTAGAACAAAACCAGTCTATGCCCCCTCTCCTGCAAACCAACAGTTTGATCTTGATCATGTCAACTCACCTTTCCAACCAGAGTTTCTACTCTAGTACATCATTCAAGTATTTCTTGAGCAACTAAAACAGTGATGTTGTGGCTAAAGCAGTAAACCAGATACAAGGGTAAGGCCTGCTCCAGGAAACTTCCTACAAGGCCTAGAACATGGCTAAATGATATCTCAGATCCTTTGGACAGTTCTAACATTCTATTAATCTGGGACAGTGGCTCACTCCTCCCTAACCCTATTGCTTTTTCCCTCAGAGTGTGCCTCACACCATCATCATGCTGCTTCAACTCAGTCTGACACATTTCATTGGTGAACCTATTAAGCAGGGTCTAGAGTCTGAATTCCTTGTTTTCTAAACTGCCTAGCTTATAGCTGGGAAATGCTAGGAAAATGCCAAGTTAGATGTTTACATTTCTTGCCTCAAAAGGTTCACTGGATTCTGAGTTCACTGATGGGTTAGAACTGAAATCCCTCATCTCTTGCAGTGGGTCTAGTCTCCAGATTCGCTCCTGTGTCTGCTGATACCCTCGACGCCCCAGCACCAGCCTATCTGGCTCCCTATTCTGCCACTGGCTACATTTTCAGGAGATAACAGAGGAGATGCAGGCATTGTGTGGTAGGCCAAATAATCCCCGCTCCCCTAAAGATGTCCATGCTATAATCCCTAGAATCTGTAAATACGTTACCTTACATGGCAAAAGAGACTTTGCAGGTGTAATTAAGGTTAAGAACCTTGAGAGGAGGGGATTATCCTGGATTATTCAAGTAGGCCCAATGTAATCACGAGTCCTTAAAAGTGGAAGAGGAAGGCAGAAGAGGTGCTGACTTTGAAGATTGAGGAAGGGGTTCATGAACTAGGGCGTGTGAGTGGCTTCTAGAAGCTGGAAAGAACCCTCAGCTGACCGCCAACAAGGAAATGGAGATTTCAGTCTTATAGACTCAAGGAACTAAATTCTGCCAATGATCAATGTACAAGAAAATAGATTTTTCCCTTGAGCCTCCAGAAAGGAACCTAGCCTTGCTGACACTTTGATTTTAGACTGGTGAAATTCATGCTGAACTTATGACCTATAGAGTTGTAAAAAAAAAATAAATTTCTTGGTTGTACAGATTATTTTGTTAGAAAAAGAAAAACAAATTTTTGTATTAAGATGCTAAATTGGTAGTAATTTGTTACAGCAGACAAAATCTAATACAGATGCTTCTTGATTTACAATGGAGCTATACCCTGATAATCCCCATCATAAGGTGAAAATGCATTTAATACCCCAATAAACCCATTGTAGAGTCAAAAAATCATATATCAAACCATTGCAAGTCAAGAACCACCTGTCCACACTGCTGGGGTGTGGAAAGTAGAAGAAAGAAAAGGGACACACACTCAGTTTCCTGGTGTGCCAAGAGGCTTCCAAGCAGCAGAACCAAGTGAAAACTGCAAAGGGTGTTGATGAAAAGAAAGTGAATGTCATTTGACTTGTCCTGAGTGAAGACCCTCAGTTATGCCCAACTTTTAACTAGGTAAATAGCATAGAGACAGTATTCTTTTTAAAAAGGAATATACAAACCAACTGTATTTGGCTTTGGAGTCAAAGTTTACTATTAATAAAGGGAAAAAGCAGATTTTTCCACTCTTCCTCTTCACCAAATTGTGCAATACTCTCAGAATGCGTGTTACTCTGTCCTATAATCGATGTCATCATTATATATCTTCCAATTGGCCATAGTACCTTGAAGGCAAGGTTTGTATGTTTTTCAACATTGTCACTCCAGCATCTGACATGGTGCTGGCACATAATTAGTGGATGAGTGAATAAATGCCACAGCTTCCATTTGAGGCTTAACATCTTTGCTTCCGTTACTAAAATACTATTTGAATGACTCTTCCCTCACTGTAAATGCTATCTTCTTAAACACCTTTATTAAGTACTCCTTTGCCTAAAAACTTTCATGATCTCCTTGTCAGCTATAGGAGAAACACTAAATTCAGTATCGTATCACTCACGGTCCTTCCTCACGTGGCCTCATTAGCCTCACATTAGCCAGGTGTGGTGGCGCCTGCCTGTAATCCCAGCTACTTGGGAGGCTGAGGCAGGAGAATCACTTGAACCTGGGAGGCAGAGGTTATGGTGAGCCAAGATCGTGCCATTGCACTCCAGCCTGGGCAACAAGAGCAAAAAAGGTATGCTTTCAGCTGTACCTTTCCCCTACTGGCTCTCTACATGCATTTATTTATGTATCTGCTTCCCCTTCTCCTTTTTTGTTTTTTTTTTTTCAAATTTTAGGTCTTATAGTGCAACCCACTAGTGGGTCATAAACTCAATTTAGAAGGCTATGACCAGCACATTTTAAAAGAGAACAGAAAATATCCAAGTATGTGGCACACAATAAACAGAAGCTGCACAAAACCTTTGTTTCAGTTGCAAGTGAGTGTCAACTTAAAATTTATTTATTGTGGTCATGGCTCTAAACTGAGAATTCCTCAAGGACAGATTATGTTTTATTATGATTGTTGGCTTTCATTATTCCCAGTCCTTATCACAGTGGCTGGTAAAACAATTATAACTTTGTTTATTTGTCAAATGAACCAGAATGTACTAAGGGTATTTTGGAGTTCAAGACTGTCGGGCTATGCTAACAGCACAAAGTCAAGTACTGTGGCTTTCCTCGAGGGATCAAGGCAGTCTGCCTGTCTCCACAGGACTCCCTCAGTTCTCCCACATTATCACAGCATATGCACTTGGGGCCCAACAGCAACTCCACTGCCGCCTCCCAATCAATTCACAAACTGCTATGGAACATCTCTGGGGTAGGGTTCTGACCTTGACACTAGAAGAAACTTGAAATACAGAGGCTTAGTCCTGGAACCAGAATGAGGGTGAGGCCACAGAGGCTTCTAGGGCACCAATTTTAAGGAGACATTCACTCTCAGGGTCGAGCAAGTAGCAACCCTGCATTCAGTCCTTTCCCTATCTTCTAACCAAGTTGGCGAAATCACACAAGCACAAAGAAGCACCAGGGCCTTTGCAGGAAGGCCAGCCTGGGTTCAGATTTCTGATGTGCTGCGTTCTGGGTTGTGCAACTCTTCAGGCAAATTGCTTTTCCTCCCTAATCCTCACGTTCCTCTCACCTCCTTCATTACCACACTAATTCAAGCCATCAACCTCTCTCACCTGGATCACTGCCATAGTCTCTTAACTAGCCTCCCTGCCTCCACCCTTGTCCTCCTACAATTTATTCTCCACACAGTGCCAAACTGATTTTTTTTTTTTTTGAGATTACAAAACTGATTCTTTTAAAATGTTAGTGAGGCCGGGCGTGGTGGCTCACGCCTGTAATCCCAGCACTTTGGGAAGCCTAGGTGGGCAGATCACCAGAGGTCGGGAGTTCGAGACCAGTCTGACCAACATGGAGAAACCCCATCTCTACTAAAAATACAAAATTAGCCAGGTGTGGTGGCACCTTGGGAGACTGAGGTGGGAGAATCACTTGAACCCAGGAGGCAGAGGTTACGGTGAGCCGAGATCGTGCCATTGCACTCCAGCCTGTGCAACAAGAGCAAAACTCTGTCCCCCCCAAAAAAAAAAAACAAAAACATAAAAAAGTAAATGAGAGCATGGCCCTTGTCCACTCAAAGCCCTCTAATAGTTTCCCAGCTGTATCAGGGTAAAAGATTGGGCCTTGCAAGTCCCTATGGATTCCGGCCCCTATTGCTGCTCTAACTTTATTTCCTATTCCTCCTCTTCACATTATCTTGGTGGGGAGGCCAGGGAGCCTGAAACATTTCACATGTCCCCCAGGCATGCTCCCACCACAGAGCTTTTTTCCTTCTGTTTCCTCTGCCTGGGTGCAGTTCCCGCCTCTGACTGAGTGGCTCACACATTCTCTCATCTCCTGCAAGTCTGCTCAATTGTTACTTTCTCAGTAAGGCCCTTCCTAACCTCCCTTTAAAAAAATATTAGCCCTCTACTCTCTAGCACTTCCTCTTTCCCTGCTGTATTTTGCTCAAAAATGCCTTGCACCACTTGACATACTCTTCTCCCAATAGAATATAAGCTCCTTGAGGATAAGAATTTTTGTCAGTTTTGATCACAGAGATCTCAATGGCTAAGACATAAGAATAGGAGCTCAAAACTATTGAATGAATGAATGAATCAATCAAATAGGGGTAATAATAGCCCCTCCTAGAATTATGAGACTTAGATTAGAGGATGCTCAATAAATGGTAACTATTATGATTAAGGGACAATTAAGAACTCAAGACATTAGTTAAAGAATAACTAAGAAATGGTTAAAAAGTGCAAAAGCTGTTTAAGATGAGCAAAGGCAATAGGCACAGTAGAGGCATTCAGAGGGGAGTGGGGTGGTTGTGCCTGGAGTGGGCTGTGGAAGCTTCAGAGAAAAGGAAGGATTTTACTCGGGCCTTGAAGGCCTGATGATACTGCTATCAGCATGAAGCATGGAAAGGACAAAAGAGCACACCCGTTGGGGCAAACAGCTTGCACACAAGCACATATGTGAGAGAGCACAAGATAGAGGCGCTTTCACCATCTCACATTCACTGTGGGAGAGACGTCAGGAGAAAAGGTAGCAAGAGAAGAGGTGCTCTCCTTTCTCTGCAGGTGCTTTCGTATATTTATCAGTTATCTTCGACGTAATGCGTTGACCACTAGCAAGCGGTAGATGCACACCACCACCCATTATCCAGCTGGCTGCCTTCCAAGCTCACTGCCTAAACCAAGCCCAGTCCAACCCGCTGTCTACAGTAACCCACCCTTTCCCATGGGATTATATGTTGCTCAAGAGACTGAGTGGTCTGAGTATACCCCAACTAATTACAAAGGAATCATAGTGGCATTCCTTTATGATTCATTGTATTAAAGTATTCTATATCACAGGAACACAATAGACATAACAAAAATAGATATATTTTTGAGTCTCAGTTTACCTATACATGCACATAGTCTCCTCTACCAAGAATGCCCTTCTGTCACTCAATTTCCACATGTTAAAGTCTAGTCAATGCCTCATGGCCAATTTCAAATGATACAGCCTATAGAAATTCTTACTAGATATCCATAATCCAAATTTGTCTCTCCTGTCCCTATAGTATATAAAACAATTTGTTATAGAATTCATAGTAGACCCATCTCCTGTGAATATAAAGTTATTACTACATGGCAGTGATTATGGTGAGCTCTCCATAAATATTTGTGAATGAATGAATGAATGTATCTGTCTCTCTTTCTCCATTATATGAGCTTCTGAAGGCAGGAAGAAATTTCATTTTTTTAGCATAGCTTCTGTATTCCTCTGTTCTCACATTGCTATAAAGAACTACCTGAGACTGGATGTTTTATAAAGAAAAAAAGATTTAATTGGTCCATGATTGGGGAGGCCTCAGGAAACTTATAATCATGGTGAAAGGTGAAAGGGAAGCAGGTACATCCTACATGGCTGGAGCAGGAGGCAGAGCAAGAAGGGCACGATGCTACACACTTTTAAACAACCAGGACTCATTAGAACTCACTCACTATCACAAGAACAGAAAGGGGGAAGTCAGCCCCCATGATCCAATTACCTCCCACCAGGCCTCCTCCAACATTAGGGATTAAAATTCAACATGAGATTTGGGCAGGGACACAAATTCAAACCATATCAGCATCCTACTCATATTAGGTGCTGAATAAATAATTGCACCTTTGCTTATAAAAGGGATTGCCACTTAAAATCTTTGGTCAGAATAAGCTTAAAGATAAGATTAAGAGCAACTATTTTATTTATTTTTTAGAGACACGGTCTCAGTCTCTTGCCCAGCCTGGAGTGCAGTGGCAAAATCACAGCTCACTGTGGCCTCAAACTCCTGGACTCAAGTAATCCTCCTGCCTCCGCCTCCCAAGTAGCTAGGACTACAGGCACCCACCACCATGCTTGGCTAACTTTTTAAAATAATTTTGTAGAGATAGGGTCTTTTTATTGCCCTGGCTGGTCTGGAGCTCTCAGCCTCAAGAAATGCTCCCATCTGGGCCTCTTAAAGCATGGGATTACAGGTATGAGATACTATGCCTGGCCAAGAGAGCAACCATTGTGGTAATCAATACAAACAGAATTGTGCAGTTATGATAATAACTCCAGGACAGAAATTCTGAATTCTAAATGATGATTTCATAGAAACACCATGGAAGCATTTCAAATGGTATGGGTCAATGAAATGCAAAAACTAACTCTCTTGGCGCATTCAGCTGCTATTAAAAAATACCTTAGATGGGTAGTTCATAAGCATAAACGTATTTCTCACAGTTCTGGAGAGTGCGAAGTTCAAGACCAAGTATCGGGAGAACCCACTCCCGATGGTTACGTGAGTTCTTTTCCATTTTCTAAGTGTCTCAGCTGGTTTGAGAAATAAAGGGAAAAAGCACAAGAGAGAGAAATTTAAAGCTGAGTGTCCGGGGGAGACATCACATGTCAGCAGGATCTGTGATGTTCTCCAAGCCATAAAACCAGCAAGTTTTTTATTAGCAATTTTCATAAGGGGAGGGAGTGCACGAATAGGGTATGGGTCCCAGAGATCACATACTTTACAAGGTAATAAAATATCACAAAGCAAGTGGAGGCAGGGCGAGATCACAGGACCACAGGATGGGGTGAAATTAAAATTGCTAATGAAGTTTTGGGCACTTGTCATTGATAACATCTCATTAGGAAACAGGGTTTGAGAGCAGACAACCTCTCTGACCAAAATGTATTAGGTGGGAATTTTCCTCATCCTAATAAGCCTGGGAGCGAGCGCTACAGGAGACCGGGGCTTATTTCATCCCTTCAGCTTCGACCATAAAAGACTGCACGCTTCTAAGGGGGCCGTTCATAGGCCTGCCCTCAGGGGCACATTCTCTTTCTCGGGGATGTTCCTTGCTGAGAAAAAGAATTCAGTGATATTTCTCTCATTTGCTTTTGAAAGAGGAGAAATATGGCTCTGTTTTGTCCAGCTCACCGGTGGGCAGTTCAAAGTTACCTCCCTTGTTCCCCGAACATCGCTGTTATCCTGTTCTTTTTTCAAGATCCCCAGATTTAATATTGTTCAAACACACATGCTCTATAAACAATGTGTGCAGTTGACACAATCATCGCAGGGTCCTGAGGTGACATTCATCCTCCCCATTTTATGAAGAAGGTGACGGGATTAAGACATTAAAGTAAAGACAGCCATAGGAAATCACAAGGGTATTGACTGGGGAAGTGATAAGTGTCCATGAAATCTTCACAATTTATTTTCAGAGATTACAGTAAAGACAGGCGTAAGAAATTATAAAAGTATTAATTTGGGGAACTAATAAATGCCCATGAAATCTTCACAATTTATGTTCTTTTGCCGTGGCTTCAGCCGGTACCTCCGTTTGGGGTCCCTGACTTCCCGCAACAACCAAGGCACTAACCCATTTAGCATCTGGTGAGGCCTTGCTCTTTGCTTCATAGATGGCACTTTCTTGTTGCATCCTTATATGGTGGAAGGGTTGAACAAGCTCCCTTAGGCCTCTTTTCTAAGGCCACTAATTCCATTCATGAGAGCTCCGCCCTCATGACCTCATTGCCTCTTACAGTCCACATCTCTTTTATTGATTGACTGACTGATTGAGATGGAGTCTCACTCTGTCACCCTGGCTGGAGTGCAGTGGCACAATCTCAGCTCACTGAAACCTCTGCCTCCTGGGTTCAAGTTACTCTCCTGTCTCAGTCTCCCAAGTAGCTGGAACTATAGGCACATGCTGCCACACCTGGCTAATTTTTTGTATTTTAGTAGAGACAGGGTTTCACTGTGTTGCCCAGGCTGGTCGAGAACTCCTAAGCTCAGGCAATCCACCTGCCTCGGCCTCCCAAAGTTCTGGGATTACGGGCATAAGCCACGGCGCCCGGCCAAATCCACGTGTCTTAAAACTATTACACTGGAAATTGGGTTTCAGCATATCTGTTTGGAAGGGACACAAATATTCACAAAATAGCACTAACTATAAAGCTCTTTTTATTTCCTAGAATGATCTCCATAAGAATTTTATGGTGAAATTATTCTCATTTTATAAGATAGACATTATTACATATATGTGTGTACGTATGATTGTATACATATGCACCTAAATATTAAGGAGGCATTTATCAGTGATCATATTTAACACACTGTAAGTTTAAGTAAGTATTACAGTCCTGTGACTACTTTGTTTTTTGTTTTTTTGTTTTTTGTTTTTTGAGACGGAGTCTCGCTCTCTTGCCCAGGCTGGAGGGCAGTGGCCGGATCTCAGCTCACTGCAAGCTCGGCCTCCCGGGTTTACGCCATTCTCCTGCCTCAGCCTCCCGAGTAGCTGGGACTACAGGTGCCCGCCACCTTGCCCGGCTAGTTTTTTGTACTTATTAGTAGAGACGGGGTTTCACCGTGTTAGCCAGGATGATCTCGATCTCCTGACCTCGTGATCTGCCCATCTTGGCCTCCCAAAGTGCTGGGATTACAGGCTTGAGCCACTGCGCCCGGCCTGTGACTACTTTGAATACTCAATTTTATATGTATGTGAAGACTAAGAAAGAGGACTACTTTTATTTTTATCTGGGTATATTTATTTTTATCTGGGTATATTTATTTTTATCTGGGTATATTTATTTTGTTCATGAACCTTAAATTTTATAATCATACTTGCTATCACCTAATGTCTATGCAACTTCACAAAAGTCCTCATAAAAGTAAAGACAGCTTACAATTCTTAAATTGCCTATTAGCCGTAAATCTTCAAGGGACTCTTGTAAGAGAGAAAATAATCATAGTAATCTAACCCACTTTCTGATCTCCCCAAAGAAATACCCCCAAATCAGATTATGAAGCCTTTAAGGAAAGAAATGTTACTTCCTGGTTCTCCCTTTCTGCTTTAAAGCTGAGAGTTTTCAAAAAAAAGAAATCAGGTTTATTTACAATGCTATTATCTTCCCCGCTTTATGTGAGGAGAGAGTAGAAACAGCTGAAATTTCTTGAACACTTGGCATAAGTCAGGCACTGAAATGCTGGAGGTGAAAGAGATATTTTCTTGTATAATATAATTTTGGGAGGTTAAGTATCATTATCTTCATTTTACAAATATGAACAATGGGAATTTGGAAAAGTGAAGTAAATATGAGGGTTATTTTAAGAATTATTATACAAAATAAAGGCCTCATATTTGGGGTTTTATATTGTCTTCGTATTCTATAGTAGGCTTTTGTTATTCTGCCCAAGTAGAGAATTCCATGTTTTTGTTGTTTTTAGAGAAGTGACACAATTTTGTTTACTTATTAAGCACACCGCTGTAACTCATGTTTCCCCAATGTGCAACTACAAGATAACTGGGGAGAAACAGTGACAGAGATGTGGATAATTATACTCATAATCTCCAGTTCTCTCGCCTGCCTCCACTGCATCACCTCCCTTCATCTGACCAGTCCCTGGGGTTTCCCTCTATCTGTGGCCTCAGGAACCTTGATCGTTCTGCCTGCCACTTGGCATGGTTTTAGGATCTGGACCTGAGAGCAGACATTGTTCCCTCCATTAACACCAGCGTGGACCTGCTCATACCTCATATTCTCCAGGGGTCTTAGCCAAGACATTAGGCTCTGCTAGAAAATTGGTCTTCCACAGGGAGGCCTTTATTATTTTAGTTTTTTACAATGCTTTGATGAATCATAACTTTTCCTTTTGATGTTCCCTTTAAATTTTCAGTCCTTCTCTCATGTAATTTGGCAGAAGTTCCTTTGGAAGCTTGGTTAGAAGACAGTAAAAAGCCACCATGCTGTGTCACAAGCAAACTGTCCTTTCATCCCTCATCACAACCATTATCACTAAGCCAAGCCTGGGCACCTTGACATTCTCCTGCTTAAAAGCATCCTCCCTGATCAAGAAATGGTTTCAGAAGTGAAAGCATAGACCTGTTCCTATTTTTTGTTCTAAAAACTGCTTAGTCCTAGGACTGGGCATTAACTCCAACTTGTCACTGACTCATCTAGAAGCCCCAGAAGGCCTCAGGCAGATATAACTAGTCCCAATAACAAGAGATATGCAAATTAGCCTCCTCTATATTACCCCGTGGCTATGGTTAATATCTCATCTTGAGCTATAGTTAAATAAATTGGAAGATCTTATTTGTCAATGATCAATTTCAAATTTCTCCCTATCTCTGGCTCCTGCAATTGGCCTATGGTCTTTCCTGGCAATTCTTACCCCAGAAATTAATTATCAGAGAACTCTGCTTATATCTTTATCATCTATAGAGAGTATTTTCCAGCCTGGGCAACATGGTGAAACCCCATCGCTATAAAAAAAAAAAAATACAAAAATTAGCTAGGCGTGATGGCTTGTGCCTGTATTCCCAGCTACTTGTGAGGCTGAGGTAGGAGGATTGCCTGCATCCTAGAGGTAGAGGTTGCAGTGAGCTGTGTTTGCTCCACTGTATTCCAGCCTGGGTGATGAGACCCTGTCTCAAAAAAAAAAAAAAGGCCCGGCGCGGTGGCTCACGCCTGTAATCCCAGCACTTTGGGAGGCCAAGGTGGGTGGATCACAAGGTCAGGAGTCGGAGACCATCCTGGCTAACACACTGAAACCCCCTTCTCTACTAAAAAAATACAAAAATTAGCCAGGTATGGTGGTGGGCGCCTGTAGTCCCAGCTACTCAGGAGGCTGAGGCAGGAGAATGGTGTGAACCTGGGAGGCAGTGAGCCGAGATCCTGACACTGCACTCCAGCCTGGGTGACAAAGCGAGCCTCCGTTTCGGGGAAAAAAAAAAAAAAATTTCTTCTAGTACTAATCCTATAAGTGGGTTCTGCCCAAAAGCAGGACCTTGGGTGCAAGTGACAAGAGATTTGGGTACAAATCATTAATTGGGATGATGTTCCCAGGAAGCCAGAGTGAGAGAGAGTGGAGAATGAGACAGGTAACAGGGAAAGACAATAAAAGCTGAATTGTTAAGCGGGTTACAACTGCAGGGTGAGCGAGGCTCAGTCCCAGGGGGATCTGCTGAGGAACCATGTAGAGTGTTTCTTAGAATTGGCCTTTGAAACATGAGGAACCAGGGGCATTTATACACCAACCCTTGTCCTCATTGGCTCAGATTCCCCCGACCCTGGGGTATAAATTACACACACACACACACACACACACACACACACACACACACACACACACGGCAATCAAGTAGCTTCAGGGAAAGCCCTGAAGCAGAAAAGCTGAGTAACTCAAAGTGCCCTGGCAAGAAGAAGCCATCACTATGTACCATTACCACCTACTGCAGCTGTGGCCTAAGTCAGAGGTTGCCAAAGGAATGTGATGTGGGGCACAAATGGTGTTTCTACAACACCTCTTAACACATCTCTGTCCGCTTTTAGATGATATATACCTCTGGGGCACACACCATGCCTGAATCATTTTCATATCCTTGACACCTAGCACAGCATCTGATATAAGGTAGAAACTGAATGACTGCAGGAATGGATGGATGAAAGGATGGAATTAAAACTAAATAAATTTGGCAGGGCATGGTGGCTCACTCCTGTAATCCCAACAGTTTGGGAGGCTGAGGTGGGTGGATTACTTGAGGTCAGGAGTTCAAGACCAGCCTGGCCAACATGCTGAAACCCTGTTTCTACTGAAAACATACAAAAATTAGCTGGGCGTGGTGGCGCATGCCTGTAATCCCATCTACTCAGGAGGCTGAGATACAAAAATCCCTTGAACTCTAGAGGCAGAGGTTGCAGTGAGCCGAGATTGCACCACTGCACTCCAGCCTGGGTGACAGAGCGAGATTCCATCTAAAAAAAATTTTTTTTAATTTTAAAAATAAATGAAACTAAATAAATTTTTTCACATCAGATTTGCACTCACTTAACAGCATTTTTTCTAAACTCTTTTTATGACTTGCTCTGTTAGCACAGTTTTTATCATATGTTCTAAATTTTTGCCATGATCCTATATTTGATCATAGTACATAAAAGTTTCTTAAGAGATTTCTTAAGAAAAGTAAAACCTGTGTATTCAAAGATACAACTACAAAAGAATTGTTTTCGCTCTGCCTACTTTATGACTGCCTTTTCACCATAAAAGACACTGGAAGGTCACAGATTTTAAAATAAGAGCAGAAAACATTTATTTTGTTGGGCAAGGTTCTGAAGAAATTAATCACATTAAATCACTCCATGGAGATTTAACGATGTGAAATTTTAAAAATTAATATTAACACAAAAATAATCAAGTTCAGTAATTTCCAAATAAATGAAGTGAGAGTCCCAGAACATTAGCTCAAGCTGAGAAGTTGAGAACTGAGACAAGTCTAAATACGTCAAGGTAGCCCGTAGACAGCCTCACCCACAGCGCATCTTTAAGATGGCCAACGGCTGTCTCAGGAGAGACCGTGAGAGACGTCAGTCAGCCTCTAGGCAGTAGCCCTGAAACCACTGGGGAACAGAAACTCACCCCTCATCCCCTCACAGGCAGTGAGAGAGAAACAGTTCAGCCCCTGAGGAGAGGATGGAGAGCCAGACTTGGTCTGTGGACAGAGGCTGAGATCTGACAGGGAGGAGAGTTCTGAATGCAGAGTGATAATGCATCACTCAGATTGCCTTCCTGTCCGGCCCTCAGAAACTCGAGCCAAATTCCCAGGGAGAGAAAAGCCCTAATAGAGAGGAAACTAAATAAAGAGCTATCATCACTAGAAGCACATGAGAAACTGAGAAGAAATAGCTCTGCCCCATGTGGGCAAAGAAATACCTCACTTCAGAATGAGTAACTCTCAATATTGGGAGAATGGAGACAAGGGGTTAGGCTGAGCAGCAGTAGGAGCAGCGTTAAGCACTTCTAGGTGGAAGAAGAGGGTGGTCAAAAAGGATTCTACAGAGAAAAGTAGTAACATCAAGAGGAGAAAGTGGAGGGGTACAGGCCACCAGCTAGCAGGCAAAGCTGACATTAAAGTAGCACAGTACGGTGGCTCACACCTGTAATCCCAGCACTTTGGGAGGCTGAGGTGGGTGGATTACCTGAGGTCAGGAGTTCGAGATCATTCTGGCCAACATGGTGAAACTCCATCTCTGCTAAAAATACAAAAATAAGCCGAGTGTGGTGGCAGATGCCTGTAATCCCACTACTTCAGACGCTGAGGCAGGAGAATTGCTTGAACCTTGAAAGTGGAGGTTGCTGTGAGCTGAAATCGTGCCATTGTACTCCAGCCTGGGTGACAAGAGTGAAACTCCATCTCAAAAATAAAAATAAATATAAATATAAAATAGCACAATAGGGTGACTATCGTTAATAATAATTTTTTATATATTTCAAAATAACTTTGTGCTGTTCCCAGCACAAAGAAATGATGAATGTTTAAGGTGATGAGTAGATGGGTACCCTAGTTACCCTGATTTGATCATTACACATTGTATGCATGTATCAAAATATCACATGTACCCCATAACTATGTACAATTATTTTGTATCAATTTTTTAAAATTTAGAGACAGAGTCTCACTGTGTTGCCCAGGCTGGAGTGCAGTGGCACCATCTTGGCTCACTGCAACTTCCACCTCTTAGCTTCGAGTGATTTTTGTGCCTCCACCTCCTGAATAGCTGGGATTACAGGCACGCACCACCACGCCTAATTTTTCGTATTTTCAGTAGAGACAGGATTTCACCATGTTGTCCAGGCTGGTCTCCCACTCCTGAGCTCAGGCAATCCGCCCACCCCTCGGCCTCCCAAAGTGTGTATCAATTTTTTAAAACATAAAAAAGAAGGAAAAAAACATACTTCATACTTTCTGGGTAGCAGACTCATAGAGGGCACCCTCTAATTCTCTAACCATGTGACTGCCCACCACAAGCCACAACATACTAAGACAAGTTTCACTGACCCTAGACAACACAGATTTTTGTTTCTTTCACAAGTGCAATGTTTCTGGAAAGTTGGTTCCATTAAACATACATAGGAGACTATTAGTTAAGGTTCTCCAGAGAGATAGAACCAAAAGGAATATAAGGTAGGTAGGTAGGTAAGTAGGTAGGTAGGTAGGTAGGTAGGTAGGTAGGTAGGTAGGTAGGTAGATAGATAGATAGATAGATAGATAGATAGATAGATAGATGGATGAGAGGGTTTATTACAAGAATTGGCTCACACAATTATGGTGACTTAGACATCTCACAATAGTCCATCTGCAAGCTGGAGAACCAGAGAAACCAGTGACGTGGCTCAGTCCAAATCAGAAGGCCTGAGAACTGAGGAACCTGAAGGAATAACTCTCAGTCCAAGGCCAAAGGCCCAAAAGCCCTGGGAAGCCAGTGGTGCAAGTCCTGGCATCCAAAGGCTGAGGAACCTGGAGTTCTGATGTCCAAGGGCAGGAGAAGGATATTTCCACTCCACAAGAGAGAAAGAGAGAGAATGAGAGAATTTGCCTTTCACCTTTTTGTTCCATCTGGACCTCTTGCACATATTAAAAGTGAATCTTCCCCACTCAGTTCACCAACTCACACGCCAATCTCTTACAAAAAAAAAAAATCCCTATAGACATACCCAGAAACAATGCTTTAATGCTTTATCGGCCATCCAGGCATCCCTCAATCCAGTCAAGTTGACATCTAAAATTAACCATCACAGAGGTGTAGTATTAAATATTTCCTAGTATTTGTCAAGATAAAGAAAAGTATAAATGAAAAAGCTTATTTGACTTGATAATTAAACTTCATTTATATGTGAATGCATGTGTTTTGTCATAATAGCAGCTGACATCTGTTAGACGATAGGTTCTGGATTACCTTATCAGCTTGCATCAATTTGAGAAAAAGATTTTGGAATGACATTCTGACGTATTACCCCAACAAAAAACAAAAAACATTATTTCAGAAAAACAGAAAACTAAAGTCAAATGGTTAAATCAATAATGCAAAATTTATGCATGGACTATCACATAACTATTTAAATGATGTTTAAAAAGAATCTGTAATAATATGAAAAAACAAATAAGATAATGAACAGAAAAAGGTACAATAAATAGTGTAATGAGATATGGCTTCATTCTCTAAATTTCCATTTTATACTTTTTCTTTTGTATGTTTTAAGTCCCCTTTAATATTTTCAAGTAAAATTTTAAGTCCTGCTGTCGACTGTTATCTAAGTTGTGTAGCTCTAAGGAATGGGCCTGTATTCATAGCTAAAACAGAGTCATGTAGGAGTGTGAGTGTCCCCCATTCTCCCCTCTCCCCTGAAGTCAAGTTGGTAGCAGTTGTCAGAAAATTGAGTGGGCATCATGGCTGAGTGGGGAGTATTTGTCCACACAGATATATGGCTTAATTTTAAAAAGCTAAAATTAAAAGATAGATGAGACAATGGGCCAGGTTTTTTGTTTGTTTGTTTGTTTGTTTTGCTTTAATTTCTACTTATTTGCTAACCATTCATTACTTTCACAGCTAAAAAATAAGTTTAGGAGAAAGAATATGGCTTAGTTTTGACTTAATTGGTATGTAAAGAAAACAAAATTTTCATTGGGCTTAGAGCTGAAAAACTTGGCTTTATGGATCTAGAATAAACTGTTTTGACTGAAATAATTCTGTGTCTTGGCTTGTAAATCATCTTTTTTCTCCCTTGTGGTCTGAAACAGATACAAGAAAGATTGGAGACCTGTGTACCTGGCAATTGCCTTGTTGAAAGGAAGCCCTCAGCAAAAGTTGGTTGATGGTATGCTAAACCCATTACTACTGGCTCTTTTCCCAAAATAAAACAAAACAAACAAAATTAGAGGTTTAAATCCAACCCTACCAAGGAGAGTCTCTAAATATCATCCTTGTTCCTTACCAGTAGTATTTGCTCTTGAATGTCATAGGATTAAACGTTGGTAGTGGCATTAATTATATTAAATCTGTGATTAATTTATTTTTAATCAACAGATACAAAATGCTTCTAGAAGGTCATCTCTGTAAAAGTTTTCACATTTGGAACTTTCTCAGACAGTGTCCTTTTTGTCTCTTCCTTTGGCTAATTTTCATTTGCATTATTTCTCTGTGATAAACTATAACCATAAGTATAATAGCTTTCGGTGATTTCTACGAATCCTTCCAGCAAATTATCAAACTTGAAGGTGGTTGTGGAACCTCCCGAACTTTCAGTTAGTGTTGGAAGTGGGAGCACTCCTGGGGACTGTGCCCTCAAACTCTGTAGTTTGACTAACTCCAGGCACATAGATAATTTGAATGTGGCCAAATTTGGCCCTCAGGCCATAGTTTGCCAAGCCTGTTCTAGCTCATTAAAATAGCCATACGACATCAATGTACATATAATTTGTTGTGACTCATGTAAAATTCATAATTGTGTGCAAACAAGCTGTAATATTCTACCACTCTGCAATTGTCAAAATGTGCAGATACTGTGTGTTTTTATATATATATGGAGTAGTGGAACTGCAACATTTTTGTGACAAAGCTGATGCTGAACAATATATATTATATTCTAATATTATATAAGTTATACATATTATATTTTAATATCATATATAATATATGTTTTATGTATGTGTATTTGTAATATATATAGTGTGTGCACTCCCTTCTTTGCGTCCATCTCTAATTATGTTTCTAAAACATGCCTTTGAAGAACTACAGTACTTTGTAAATCAAATTGTTTCCCACAGTGCTGTTGTAGTAAGCAAATAATCCCCTCAGCATGTGTTTAGGAGTATTAAGCAACATAATAGGAATCCTGACATGCCAAAAAAAATCACAGAAAGCACTGGGTTATTAACAATCTTGAGTGTTCTCAAATTTTCCTAGGAAACAGGAGGACTTTGTACCTTTGATCCATAAACGGAGACTCCAAACATCTGCTTTTGACATTTAAACATTAGTCTACATGTCTTGATGGCCAGCAAGTCCCTCCAATCTTGTCAAATACATTATAGGAAAAAATCATATGGGGAGCAGGCTGCATTCATTTTAAATGTAGTTTTCTTTTGATGTAGCAAAAGTCAATGTTCTGTTCTTGTCATATTCTTTCTCAATATTAGACATTTTCAAAAAGGTAATAATCTTATAATTTTATTATAGTTATCAACCATGGGTAATTTATTCCCTCAAATGAATTTTCTATGGCATTAATAAGTCTAAAGTACCGCAAGCTACTACCATTTAATTGCCAAGTTATTCTAGCCGGCATGAGTGACTCTTTCTACATGACTGACTTACTCTAACTAAAATATCTACTGGACAGATAGTCAATCCCTTCTATAATATTAGAATATCTGCCCACCCCTTAACCAATTTCCTCTCCTTGGAATATTATGGAGAAGCTGTTTCCCACTGACAATAACATCCACTTGCACGTTAGCTATTGCCTGGCATGTGAAAAACACTCTCCACTCAGCCGTGATGCCCGCTCAGTTTTCTGACAACTACTACCAACTTGACTTCAGGGAGAGGGAAGAATGGGGGAAACTCACACTACTACATGACTCTGTTTTAACTATGAATACAGGCCCATTCCTTAGAGCTACACAATTTAGATAACAATGGAGAGCAGGACTTAAAATTTTACTTGAAAATGTTAAAGGGGAATTAAAACATACAAAAGAAAAAGTATAAAATGGAAATTTAGATATTTGTCCTAGAGTCAGTCAGCCATTGTCTTGCACTGAGATCCCCTGCAGCCATTTCTCTCTTTTGCCTTTAGTATGTCACAAGTGACCAAGGCCATCTTATCTTTCATGGTCACGAATCATTATCATGTCCTTCTTACCCTGTCAGGCCCCACTGCCACCAACCAAGAGAAAGGGTGAAGTCCTCTCTTCTCCTAGTCCAAGGCCTTCTTTATATCTTCCTCCAAAAAATTGAGAAAGGGTCTACCATTTTGTGTGAGATTTCCCCGTCTTCATTCGTAGGGATCCTTTGTTCCCCACAACCTATACGAAGTAAACCCAGTAGTCGATAGTACTTTTCCCAAACTTGGGCTCATTCAATTATAAATGGCATTGTATGTGAGACATTAACCATCCAGCCTGTTTCATTTCAGTCTTTCTTTCAGTATGCAGTGAGGAGGAAATTAAACCTATATGTTCCCTCTGGCATGGTCCTAGTCTCATGATTTCCTGTGAGGAAATAACTGAATAAAAAGGCACTCGTCTCTCAGAAACAATTATTTTTGAATTAGTAGAAAGATTTTTTTCCCTTTAACTCTGTAGTGCCCTCATTCTAGAAAGACATAATGCAATTTATTCGTTAAACAAAATTTAATAACTCAATCAGAAACATCTGCTTTCCATTTGATGTGTCCGTAAGAAAAATGGCAGGGTACTTGTTTAAAACAATATGATTTTAAAAGTTCACCAAAGTACCCAGACTCAGGAAAAAGAGGAGGGTGATTCCAGATTCAAGCACAAATTTAAACTTCTATGGATGCAGAAGCTGCTTACCATCTTCCCACCCGGTTTTCAAGTTTCAGCAGTTTCCCTGAGCCACCAGTTACACTGGTGTGTGATTATGTGCCTACTGAGCCTTGGTTGGCGGAATTCTCTAGTGGTTCAGTTGTCCAGAAGATCAGTTAGTGATACAGAGAATCCAAAGTCCAGAAACCCTAGTTATAGTGAGGAACATGTTTATGTTTTCTATTTTAAATAGTACGTACTTCTTTCCTAACAATATTCTGTTTAATTTATTCTGCTTAAAAATCCTCGTAACACACTTTCACCATAGAGATGGCTGAAAAAATATAACCACATTGTTATTGTATGGATTATTCAAACAACATATGTGTAAATGAAGCAGAAATATTATTAAGTGGAAACTATTGAAAATTAAGCACTATTATATTTAGAGAGCAATTATGGTAGTGTAGACTATGTAAGGCCCTCAATGTGGTCCAATTTGTTTATGAAAGAGCTTCTTAGGCCAGGCGCGGTGGCTCAAGCCTGTAATCCCAGCACTTTGGGAGGCCGAGACAGGCGGATCACGCGGTCAGGAGATCGAGACCATCCTGGCTAACATGGTGCATGGTGAAACCCCGTCTCTACTAAAAAATACAAAAAACTAGCCGGGCGAGGTGACAGGCGCCTGTAGTCCTAGATACTCGGGAGGCTGAGGCAGGAGAATGGCATAAACCCGGGAGGCAGAGCTTGCAGTGAGCTGAGATCTCTGGCCACTGCACCCCAGCCTGGGCGACAGAGCCAGACTCTGTCTCCAAAAAAAAAAAAAAAAAAGAAAGAGCTTCTTGGACCATAATACATCTATTTTTTTAGTCATTATAAAGAAACATTGTCAAGACCAAAACCATAAAATGTATTTTTTTAAAAAGCACTTTTGGGGGTTTATAGATTAGTTTTCTCTTTTCTAATTCATTTAGGTCTACAACTTTTATTACTTTTATTTTTTATTTTTTGAGACAGGGTCTCACTCCTTTGCCTAGGCTGGAGTGCAGTGGTATGATCACAGCTCACTGCAGCCTCAACTTTCCAGATTCAGGTGATTCTCCCACCTCAGCCTGCCAGGTAGTTGGGACTACAGGTGTGTGCCACCATGCCTGGCTAATTTTCTGTATCTTTTGTAGAGATGAGGTTTTGCCATACTGCCCAGGCTGGGCTTGAACTCCTGGGCAGTGCTGGGATTACAGGCATCAGCCACACTGTCTGGCCTAATTTTTTAATTTTGTAATTTTTTTCACATTCTTAAGATGATGCTTAGATTTTAATTTTTTTAATAATAAAAGCATTTGCATCTATAAATTGGCCTCTAAATATAAGAACACTTTCATGTATTTTATTATCATTAATGTTCAAATGATCTGTAATTTCCAGTTTGATTTTCTTTTTTTTTTGACCCAATAGTTATTTAAAAGAGTGGGTTTTTTTATTTTAAAGTGGTAAATTTAGTGCATTTTGTGATCTGAAAATGTAGCTGATATAAATTATACCTTCTACAATATTTTGTTTTTGGCTCACAATACAATTTTTTTGGAAACATTCACATCAATGTGAAAAAGATAATTATTCACTGCTTACATGGTACATATATGATTTTTAAATAAAGAAAAGTGTATTACTCATGCTCAATGGGCTCAACACAGATTTGAATTGGTAGAAGAAAGAACAATTAATCAGTGAATTGAAGGAATGAATCAATTGAGATTACCCAGTCTAAGGAATGAAAAAGAGAGAGAGAAAAGGAAGTAAAATGAACAGATCCTAAGATACCTATGGACACCATCAAGCATACCAACTTATACTTAATGAGAGTCTTTAAAAGATAGAAAAAAAGAAATAGAAAAAATAACAAAAACCTAACCAAATTTGTTGAAAAACATTAATCTACACACCCAAGAAGTGCAATAAACTCCAAGTAGAATAAGCTCAAAGAGATCTGAATCTAGACACATCATAGGCAAATTATCCAAAGACAAAGAGAGAATCCAGAAAGCAGCAAGGGAAAAACTGATTCATCAAGTACAAAGAATACTCAATGTAATGTACCGTTTACTTTTCATCAGAAACTGTGGAGGCCTGAAGGCAGTGGGATGACATATTCAAGATGCTGAAAGACAGACTGTCAAACAAGAATTCCAGTGGCTCATGCCTGTAATCCCAGCACTTTGGGAGGCCAAGGAGGGTGGATCGCTTGAAGTCAGGAGTTCGAGGCCAGCCTGGCCAACATCGTGAAACCCTGTCTCTACTGAAAATACAAAAATTAGCTGGGCATGGTGGCAGGCACCTGTAATCCCAGCTACTTGAGAGGCTGAGGCATAAGAATCACTTAAACCTGGGAGGTAGAGGTTGCAGTGAGCTGAGCTCGCACCTCTGCACTCCAGCACCACTGCACTCCAACCTGCAAGACTCCATCTCAAAAAAAAAAAAAAACAAAAAAACAAAAACAACAACAAAAAGGAAAGACTGTTGACCAAGAATTCTATGTCCAGTAAAACTACTCTTTAAAAATGAGGGCCAGGCGTGGTGGCTCATGCCTGTAATCCCAGCATTTTGGGAGGCTGAGGTGGGCGGATGACAAGGTCAAGAGATTGAAACCATCCTGGCCAACATGGTGGAACTCCGTCTCAACTAAAAATATAAAAATTACCTGGGCATGATGGTTCATGCCTGTAGTCCCAGCTACTTGGGAGGCTGAGGCAGGAGAATCACTTGAACCCGGGAGGCAGAGGTTGCAGTGAGCCGAGATCGTGCCACTGCGTTCTAGCCTGGTGACAGAGTCAGACTCTGTCAAAAAAAAAAAAAAAAAAAAAAACCCAGCATATTTCTCATTAGCATACCTCTGCTCTAACAAACAGGAAGTGGAGTTCATGATGAAACAAAGGGCACTGGATAGTAACTCAAATTCACCCGAATAAATTAATAGCACCAGGAAAGGTAACTACATAGGTTAATATGCAAGAGTTTATGTAACTCTTTTCCTTTCCTATCTTATTTAAAAGATAATTGCATAAAGCAATAACTACAAAACTGTGTTTATGGGCTTATAATGTATAAATATGCACTATATGACAATAATAGCACAAAGAAAGAAGATCAGAATAGAGCTGTATTGGGGCAAAGTTTTTGTATACTATTAAAATTAAGTTGCTGTTGATCCAAATTAGATTGTTGTAAGTTATTATATTAATTGTAATTCCCAGGGCCACCATTTTTAAAAACTCAAAAAAAAAAAAAAAAGATATTGTGAAAGAAACAAGGCATGAAATGATGCTCACCATTAGTTATTAGGGAAATGCAAACCAAAACCACAATGACATACCACTTCAGACCCACTAGGAAGGCTACAATCAAAAGGATGGACAATACCAGTGTTGACAAGGATGTGGAGAAACTGGAACCCTCATATATTGCTGGTGGGAATGTAAAATTGTGCAGTCCCTCTGGAAAACAGTTTGGCAGTTCCGCAAATAGCTAAATATAGTGCTGCCGTATAATCCAGCAATTCCACTCACGGGTATACACCCATGATATCTGAAAACATATATTCACACAAAAACTTGTACATGAATATTTGTAGCAGCATTATACTTAGTGGCCCCAAACAAGGAAATGCTGCATATAGTTTGTGAAATTTACTTCCATTATAAGCCCTGGATATTACTTTATATATGAAGCTATTTAATAGTTTTGTGTATAATTTAGTTAGTAAATGAAAAATAGAGAAAGTAAGAAGTGTAATGGAAGAAGGCAGAACAAAAGATGCATGTTAACAAAGTAGGGAAAGTGGGTGAGGAAATAGAGGAGGAAAGCAAAAGATGTCCACGTATTTCTCCATCATGATGTCTGTGTCCCACAGTCTTTTCCTCTCTCCATCAAAAGGGATACTTCTGGCCTGGCGCAGTGGCTCATGCCTTTAATCCCAGGACTTTGGGAGGCCAAGGTGGGCGGCTCCCTTGAGAGCAGGAGTTTGAGACCAGCCTGGCCAACATGGTGAAACGCTGTCTGTACCAAAAATACAAAAATTAGCCAGGCATGGTGGTGTGCGCCTGTAGTCCCAGCTACTTGTGAGGCTGAGGCAGGAGAATCGCTTGAACCCAGGAGGTGGAGGTTGCAGTAAGCCAAGATCGCACCATTGCACTCCAGCCTGGGTGACAAGAGTGAAATTCCATCTCAAAAAAAAGGGATATTTCTATATACAAAAAGGGAAAACAGAATAAAAAGGATGAAATTAACTTGCTTATTGGCTCTATGGCTGTTTTTCTCCAAGTTACTCCATCACTGATATTAACTTATGTAAGACAAATTTTCAGACTTTTTGTTTTCTTAAGACATTTAGCTCTCTGTGGTAGATATGAAGATTCCCTGCGCAGATGCCTCTTCAAGAAGGAATTGATGCCCAGCAATGGGCAGGCAGTCAGCAGATGTCTTTAGTGACGAGCTTTTTCCAGAGAGTTGCTTTGCCCAAAGCCTTCCTCTTCCTACAGCTGTGTGCATCTGATGACTATGTGAGGGTATAATAAAGTCTTGGCCACTTGATACTATTCTCTCAGCATTCTGTGCCAGATCAGATGAGGCTTTTTGAATCTGCATAGCAGCTCTACTTCTACCTCCATCCAGTCCCACATCCTTCCCTTCCCTTTCTCTTTTCCCTCCCTTCCTTCCTTCCTTCCTTCCTTCCTTCCTTCCTTCCTTCCTTTTCTTTCTCTCTTTCTCTGCTTGCTTGCTTGCTTTCTCTCTCTTTTTTCTTTTTCTTTTTTTTTTTTTTTGACAGTGTCTCGCTCTGTCGCCCAAGATGAAGTACAGTGGCGTGATCTCAGTTTGCTGCAACCTCTGCCTCCCAGGCTCAAGTGATCCTCTCAAATAGCTGGGACTACAGGTGCCCACCACCACACCTGGCTTATATATATATATATTTGTTTGTTTGTTTGTTTGTTTTGTAGAGACAGGGTTTCAACATGTTGCCCAGGCTGGTCTCGAACTCCTGGACTCAGGCAATCAGCCTGCCTTGGCTTTCCAAAGTGCTAGAATTACAGGTGTGAGCCACCGCACCTGGCCCCTTCCCTTACTTTTCGTAAGTGTTGATTCCTAATAAAACATCTAGCTTCCAAAGCTCCGCCTTGCTCCTTGCTTCTAGAGAACTAAACCTATGACACAACCATTGCTTTTTACCTTCACGTGCAAGGGGAAGACTGAAGATCAATAATCCTGTTCTGTTCAACAAAGAAAATTTATAAGTATTTATGTCTTCCAGAAAACGGGAATGTCAATTTAAGTGTTTGTTACCAGGTGAATACATTATTAGGTATGAGAACCAGTTTACAACCTGTAAAGGACTAGGAATTGCTTTCACAGGCCATAGCAACAATCTCTGATATCCAGATGTCTAACAGGGAGTGTAGCCAACCAGAATCAGCAACCGACTGCCCAGCCCAGCCTCTTGTTTTATAAATACAGCTTTACTGGAACACAGCTATCCCCATTGGTACACATACTGTCTGTGTCTGCTTTCACACTACAACACCAGAGCTGAGTAGTCTCAATAGAGACCTTACAGCCTGCAAGCCAAAAATATCTACTATCTGATCCTTTAAGAAAAAAGTTACATTGTGTCTTTCTAGAATGAGGACACTAAAGAGTTAAAGGGAAAAAAATCTTTCTACTAATTCAAAAATAGTTTATTCATTTCTTCAGCTAATAGTTACTACAGGCAAATCACAGCTTAATGTTTGGCACAAGACCTTTGAAATATTTAAAAATAATACACATAGCTGCTGGGCGTAGTGGCTCACACCTGTAATCCTAGCACTTTGGGAGGCCGAGGCGGGTGGATCACAAGGTCAGGAGATCGAGACCATCCTGGCTAACACAGTGAAACCCCGTCTCTACTGAAAATAGAAAAATTAGCCAGGCATGGCAGCGGGCGCTTGTAGTCCCAGCTGCTCAGGAGGCTGAGGCAGGAGAATGGCATGAACCTGGGAGGCGGAGCTTGCAGTGAGCTGAGATCACACCACTGCACCTCCAGCCTGGGTGACACAGCCAGACTCCGTCTCAAAAATTAAATAAATGAAATAAAAACAATACATATAGCTGTTTTTAACAGTTTGCCTGTACCTACTAGTAGTGACTGAGCTTTTAGTCTGGGCAAAGCAGATTGCCATATACCATTCTCAAGGGTATATGCTTTCCATGAAACAGGGTTAGAAAATATGTGAAGTCGTTGATGTGTGACCATGCTGCTTCAGTCCTATGTCACATCTCCCCAGCATTGTTATCTTTGGATCTTTGGGAAAGTGCTAATCCACCATATATAATGATCATACTTTCTCTTTTCCTTTCTCCCCACCCCCACCTTTGTTTTTTTGAGACAGAGTCTCCCTCTGTCCCCCAGGCTGGAGTGCAGTGGTGCAATCTCAGCTCACTGCAACCTCTGCCTCCCCAGCTCAAGCAATTCTCCTGCCTTGGCCTCCCAAGTAGCTGGAACCACAGGCGCCCACCACCACACCTGGTTAATTTTTGTATTTTTAGTAGAGACAGGATTTTACCATGTTGGCCAGGTTGATCTTGAACACCTGACCTCAAGTGATCCACCCACCTCAGCCTCCCAAAGTGCTGGGATTACAGGCATGAGTCACCGCACCCGGCCAATGATCATACTTTTTCATGTTATACCTTCTTTTCCCAAAACCTATTTATATACCGGTAAATCTAACTGTGCTATGACACTGCTTTGTCATTTGATTCTGATTCTACATAATAATTTCCCATTTGAAACAACAATTATTTTATCAAGAAGAAACAGCTGCAAACACAGCAGTTCCTCTGAACTACCATTAACTGAATGTTCCCTGCTGTCAAGCCAGATGCTTAGCTGTAAGTACTGAGCTTTCTCTTTAAATGTGCAGGAAGCAGGGAGATGAGTCAGCTGGCTGCACTGCCCTGTGGTGGGAGTCCAGGGCCCAGCCCTCTGCTGTGCGCTGCAGAACTAAAGACAGAATGCCCTTCCCATCACTCTCTGCCTTTGACCCTATTCTCCCTGGACCTCCTGCCCCAACTTCAGTAAGTTCTCAGAAGCCAGTTGCATCATCTGAGTTCTATTGTCCATATCTATTATTCCAGAAAATTGTAGTGTTATAAAAAGTTAACAGGGTCAAAATTATTAATGCCTGTGTGTTCACAGCTGCTTTCCCTCTCCCTTCAAGCTAAGTGAAACGGTGGAGTTGCTCATCCTCTAGGTATTTTTCCGTTTACCTTTCTCATGGGCCTTATTAGAGAGACAGGGGCGGGGGAAGAAAGTCCTGAGCAGCCAACACTGGGTTGTGGTGGCAGTTTTAGGTTAGTAGTTGACAGTGAGGAGAGGGACTTTTCAGGACTAACTACATCCCTATAAAAATAATTGAGAATGCGGAGGTTGTAGACAGAGGATTTTTCAATACGTTAGCTGTGCCTGCAAAAAATAATGAGATTTATGAAGATAAAAATAACAGGTAAATGTTTTGAACTAGGGGAGGAAGGAGATGGAGAGATGAGTAGGAGTGTGAGGATGTTAATGCTCTCATCTTTCAAAGTAAGGAGTCATTGATGATATATACAATCAAAACGTTGCTTTATAAAAAGTGCAACAATGCAGTCTTTTCATATTTTGGAGTATTTAGAATTCTTCAGGAAATAATGTATCTTGCGGTGATAGAGGAATATTTATTTGAAGTTCAACCATTCCTTCAATTTCTCTTCTATTAAATTCAAGTAAGTTTAATTTTAAGATGTTTAGATAAATGGCATGACCGCATGCTTATACAGGTATTCTTTCTATCTGTATGTATGCTTAGAAGAATGTGTAGATATACACAATATAAAGCTGATGTATATTATTCTAAAGCTAATCATGGTCATTTCTGGGTGGTAGATTTGAGGGGATTTTCAAACTTTTATTTTTGTGCAATTTTGTTGTTTGAATTCCTGTAAGTCAGACAATAAACTAATTTTTCTTTTGAAAATGTGAAAAATATGCCAATATAATAATAGCGGTTTATTTTAGATGGTGTGAATACGGATGATAATGGTTATGATGTTGATGATTTTTGAGACAGGGTCTCACTATGTTGCCCAGGCTGGAGTGCAGTGGCTAATCACAAGCTTTGCCACAGCACACTACAGCCTGAAATTCCTTGGCTCAAGTGAGCCTCCTGCCTCTTCTTCCTGAATAACTGGGACTACAGGCACATGGCAATTATTATTTTTCTTTGTGCTTTTCTGTATTTTCTAACTTTCTAATAATAAAAATTATAAAGTAAAATAATACAAATATACAACATCTCTATTACGCTTTCCATGTTAATATTTATTTATTCCATGGCAGCTTTATGAACATATTAATAGTAAAGCATGTTTTTTCATAGAATGTTTCAACCAAGACTATTTTTTACAGGCATGCATAAAAAGTACCATGGACCACGATAAATCATTATTTGTCTAAAGATTAGCATAAGCAGACTTAAATAGCAGCAATAATTGCTGTGTCTAAGGAAAAAACTCTAAGGAGGGCGCACTTGGTCCAGTGAGGACCAAGTTAAGGGATTTCAGAACACTCATGAAAATTACCCAGCAATCAAAGAAAGGATGAATAATAAACGACTAACAGAATCAAATATCTAACGTGTAATATGTACAAGTAACCATTTTCAAGCCTTAGGAGACTATTCTATAAAATAGACATAATGATTTCTTTCTAGATTAAGTAACATTAGGAGGTGAAGAGCATGCTGCCTGGTGAAATTCAGGTTCTCAAGATAGGTGTGCTGTTATTCACGAACAGTACTGTTATGAGCAGTGGACACTTGGAGATCTTTATCAAACATAGTTCAGGATCTACTGTCTTCTGTGAATTAACATTCTGTATTGTCAATATATTATTTCCAAAACGTAATGTGAATGTATGCAAAAGGAAATATAAATACATAAATAGAAAAAAACCCTCAGTTTTTTAAATATTCTCTACTCTTTTTTCTTTCTTTACTCATTAAAAAATCTTTCTCAGCACGGGCGAGGTGGTTCATGACTGTAATCCCAGCACTTTGGGAGGCCAAGATGGGCAGATCACAAGGTCAGCAGTTCAAGACCAGCCTGGCCAACGTGGTGAAACCCTGTCTCTACTAAGGATAAAAAAAATTAGCCAGGCATGGTGGCATGTGCCTGTAATCCCAGCTACTCAGGAGGCTGAGGCAAGAGAATTGCTTGAACCTGGGAGGCAGAGGTTGCAGTGAGCTGAGATCACGCCATTGCACTCCAGCCTAGGCGACAGGGCAAGACTCCGTCTCAAAAAATAAATAAAATAAATAAATAAATAAAAATCTTTCTCTTTTCTCATTTTTCCATTATTTTTTCTTTGTAGATTCATTTATTTCTAGCTCTTTTTTTTTTTTTTTGGGACAGAGTCTTGCTCTGTCACCCAGGCTGTAGTACAATGGCATGATCTCCACTCACCACAACCTCCACTTTCTGGGTTCAAGCAATTCTCCTGCCTCGGCTTCCCGAGTAGCTGGGATTACAAGCACATGCCACCACACCTGGCTAATTTTTTTTAGTAGAGAGGGGTTTCACCATGTTGGCCAGGCTGGTTTCAAACTCCTGACCTTGTGATCCACCCTCCTTGGCCTCCCAAAGTGCTGGGATTATAGGCGTAAGCCACTGTGCCCGGCCTTATTTCTAGCTCTTTTTAACTAGTATCTTTCTCTTAAGTAAATATATACTTTTTTCTGATTTTCTTTTAAATATCCATCCCTGTAGAAACCTCATTAAAATTAAACATAATTAGTTTAAATGCAACCTCTGTGTAACATTCTTTGCTAGAGTGAGAGATTCCTGGAAAACCATCCACTCCAATACTGTCTAGACGGAAAACCGACTCTCAGATTGGCTTTCTACCGTCCGCTCCTCACAATCTACAAGTGGTCCTGTGGCTTCTGTCTCCCTCCCCTCTCTCGTAGCCTCCCCCTTAAACACACACCCAGTACCACTGCCCTCCTTCAGTGAACTGCTGTTCTTGCAAATGTGCTCTCTTCTTGCCTAGTCTCTGTGCTCTCTTACAGTTGCAAGATTAAGTTTTTCAAAAGCTAATGTGGCCTTTTTGCAGCCTTTTAAAAAAATCCTTGAATAGCTCCCCATTATCTACAGGATAAAGTCCAAGCAACTGGCACAGTAAGTTCTTTATTATGGGACACCTATCTATTTCTCTAAGCCCCATTAGTCTTGAAATCACCCTCTCATCCCCTATACTAAGCAATTTCAGTCCCCCTATAACACTCTGGCACTGTGCAATTAACAGATCGAGGTCTTTGCTTATACTTTTCCCTCTGCCGACCACTAATTCATATTTTAAGTTTAGTTTTAGGCTGGGCGTGGTGGCTTATGCCTGTAATCCCAGCCCTTTGGGAGCCAGAGGCAGGCAGATCACCTCAGGGTCAGGAGTACAAGACCAGGCCGACCAACATGGTGAAACCCCGTCTCTAACAAAAATACAAAATTAGCCAGGTGTGGTGGCACACACCTGTAATCCCAGCTACTTGGGAGACTGAAGCAGGAGAATCACTTGAACCCAGGAGGTGGAGGTTGCAGTGAGCCAAGATCATGCCACTGCACTCCAGTCTGGGCAACAGAGTAAGACCCTTAAAAAAAAAAAGATAGTTTCAAAGGAATATATGAAGGGTGTTTCATCTCACCAGAAGTAAGGGAAGTAGAAACTAAAACAATAAATTTTCCACTATCTGACCATCAGAATGTTCAACAACTGACAACATTCTCACCAGGTAAAAGTGTAGAGAAAGAGGTACTCTTCTACCAAATTGGTGGAAGTACATATCGCTACATGGGTTTTGGAAGACAGTGTGACCGTATTTATCATAATTTTATTTAATAATTCCACTCGGGTATATAGTCTACAGACATACACATGTACATAAATATGTCTGTAGGTATTCATTTCCGTATTTATAATAGTGCAAATTTGGGAGAAAATTCTAAATTTTTATCCACAGGGAATAGGCTAAAAAAAAAAAAGATATTTCCAACTCCTGGATTTTGATATAGAAGAACTGTAATGAAACTCTCCCTATGATAAACTGTTAAGTGAAATAAAAAATTGAAAACAGTATTTATTTTATGGTTTGTATAAAATTAATATGAATATACATACATAAATACACAAAGGCATATATATGAGCACAGGTAGATGTACAGAAAAAGTTCTGAGTGCATACAAAGTGCTAAAAGTACTACCTCAAAGTAGAAAAATAACAGGAACAGGGTAAAGAAAGACTTCTACTATTTATGTACTTCTGTATTTCAATATTTTACATAATTAAGATGCATTCATATGTAATTGGTTAAGAAAATATGTACACCATTTATTATTATTATTATTATTATTATTATTTTTGAGACGGAGTCTTGCTCTGTCACCCAGGCTGGAGTGCAGTGGTGTGATCTCGGCTCACTGCAACCTCTGCCTCCTGGGTTCAAGTGATTCTCCTGCCTCAGCCTCTGAGTAGCTGGGATTACAGGCACCTGCCACCACACCCGGCTAATTTTTGTATTTTTAGTAGAGACAGTGTTTCACCATGTTGGCCAGACTGGTCTTGAACTCCTGACCTCAAGTGATCTGCTTGCCTCAGCCTCCCAAAGTGGAGGGGTTGCCGGCTATACACCACTTTTTAAAGTTTTGAACAAGGTTTAGCCCAAAGAAGAAGTGAGAGAAGGGTGTTGTAGGAAGCGGGAACAGAATGAATAAAGGAGACAAAAGGACAAAGCTCCAGCATTTCCTTCTCTGTAGACCTTCCTCCCCATGATCAATCATTCCTCCATTCACAGCTACTGCCCTGGGCCCCACCAACTCCTGTAGGTACTCCTAACGCAGAAGCCATAACAATTAATGGCACTTACCTATTTACAAATATGACTCCTCCAACCAGACTGTAAGCTACTTGTAACCCTAGCTTCCAGGACACTGCCATGAAAAGAAAAGGCGGGCATTCAGGAAATTGATAAATGAGCAAATAAATTAATGGATGTATAGTAGATGGATGGATATAGAGTCTTCATTAGAAAAGTTTGGTTGTTAAAGTGCAAAATAATTACAATATACAGCACTTTTCCCCACCTTGCTTTGGGGGTAATGATAAATAGTACAGTTTTCAATGACTTGGTGGTCAAAAATATTCTGGGCTAATACCAGCCTAAACCTCTGTAATATTTAGTCACACGAATTCAAAAGGAGCAACACTCGAATGAAGACTCAAATATGACACTAAACACAAGCACTGATGACATACTAAAACAAAGTATGGACTTGTGAATTCATGTAGCCTTTCATGTAATTTTTACATCATTTATTGCTGCTTCCACCACTCCATTACATGGAGAACGATTCTCTAAATTGCACTTACACGTTCTCAAAGCTATACTGAAATTGTAGTACAAATGCTTTAATATTAAACATCTGAAGTTTTATTTTCTAAAAGTGTTTTTTGCTCACTTAATTAGTTTAACCAGTGAGGCTCATTACCACTTGATTTTCATTATAATCTTGATAATTATTGTCCCGAAGTTTTCCTCCCAGGCACATAGTATGTGCTGGTTTCATTATTCATTTCCTAATACCCCTTGAGATAAATTTACAAATGATTTACATCTGGAAATCCCATATGTACTTTTTAACAAGTGATAGTTTTTTTAATCCCTAAACCTCAAGAAAACCACCCCAGAAAGATCTTTACTGCTACATGCTGTGCTTCTCTAAGAACTATTGTCACCACAATGGGGTAAGTATTTCACATGCTATTAAGTGAAAAAACAGACATAGGATTTGTATGTTAAAACAGTCCCACCTCTCTTCTAATTGTGAAAACTTTGTTGTGTGGAAAGATGATATTTTATGGAATTATGTTGTAGTCAAGATGAGTCAGCATGTTTTGGTTGTTACCATTTATGGGACAACTGTGAGTCTTGGCAGTGGCTTGTCACCTTGCTTGGTGCTTTATCTGGGAGTATTCAGGCAACTGGGAAGACTAGATTCAAACACAACTTTGTTCACAAGAGAATTACCTCCACTTGAAAGCTGTTCACTGATTTTGAATGTTAGGTATTTTTGTTAGGAGTGATTTTTGGGAAATTCCCCCCCAAGGGTGAGTTCCAGGACAGACATCGGGGGTGGAGTGGGTTAGGAACAGTTGGTCAGCTCAAGGGCCAGTCTCAAAGGGGCTCAGGACCCAACTAATTGCATACACATAGGAATTCTCTGATTTTATGAGAATCACACCATTGCAACCACACCATTGCACTCCAGGCTGGGTGACAGAGCGAGACTCTGTCTCAAAAATGATAATAATAATAATAGTAATAAATGGTGTACATATTTTCTTAACTAGTTATGTATGAACGCATCTTAATTATGTAAAATATTGAAATACAAAAGTATATAAATAGTAGAAGTCTTTCTTTACCCTGCTCCCGTTATTCTTCTACTTCAAGGTAGTACTCCAGCCTGCAATGCTGGAACCATTTTATTTGCACTGTTCAAATATGGTAATCCCTAGCCACATGTGGCCACTGAGCACTTGAAATATGGCCTGTGTTGGGAACACCCCCCGAAATCTGGCCATAAACTGGCCCCAAAACTGGCCATAAACAAAATCTCTGCAGCACTGTGACATGTTCATGATGGCCATGACATCCATGCTGGAAGGTTGTGGGTTTACCAGAATGAGGGCAAGGAACACCTAGCCCAACCAGGGCAGAAAACCGCTTAAAGGCATTCTTAAACCACAAACAATAGCATGAACAATCTATGCCTTAAGGACATGCTCCTGCTGCAGATAACTAGCCAAACCCATCCCTTTATTTTGGCCCATCCCTCTGTTTCCTATAAGGAATACTTTTAATCTATAATCTATAGAAACAATGCTTATCACTGGCTTGCTGTTAATAAATACAGGGGTAAATCTCTGTTCAAGGCTCTCAGCTCTGAAGGCTGTGAGACCCCCGATTTCCCACTCCACACCTCTATATTTCTGTGTGTGTGTCTTTAATTCCTCTAGCACCACTGGGTTAGGGTCTCCCCAACCTAGCTGGTCTTGGCAGCCTGTAATTGAGGAACTAAACTTTATTTCATTTTCATTGAAATTGCCACATGTGGTTAGTAGCGACCATATTCAACAGTAGCACCAAATAGATTATAAATTGTTTTGGGTAATTTAGTCAATCTCACTGTTATTCAGGTTTTGTCATCTATAAAATGGTGTAATAATAGTACCTACCTCCCAGGGTTATTTTGAGAATTAAATTAGTTATCCTGTCTAAAGTTCTCATAATAATACCAGGTATATAATAATTGTTAGCTTTAATATTTATTATTATAAACATAGCCCAGTTTTTTTTTTGTTGTTGTTGTTGTTGTTGTTGTTGTTTTTGCAACTATTTGCTCCTCTGAGAAAAATCCAGCAAGTTATGGTAATTTGACATTGTCAAAGACTGGTTCAGGCCGGGCGCCATGGCTCATACTTATAATCCCACCACTTTGGGAAGCTGAGGTGGGTGGATCACTTGAGGTCAGGAGTTCAAGACCAGCCTGGCCAACATGGTGAAACCCCATCTCTATTAAAAATATAAAGATTAGCGGGCATGATGGCATGTGTGTATAATCCCAGTTACTCAGGAGACTGAGGCAGAAGAATCACCTGAACCTGGGAGATGGAGGTTGCAGTGAGCCTAGATTGCGCCGCTGCACTCCAGTCTGGTGACAGAGCCAGACTCCATCTCCAAAAAAAAAAAAAAAAAAAGACTGGTTCAGCCATGGGTATAAGCCGAGGTCGGCTAGAGGTTTCAGGAAAGGTTTTTGAGACTCTTGGTAAAGTATAAACAATTCAAATGATATAGAAATGGATAAAATAAGAAATAAAAGTACCCTTAAGACACACATTTAACATTTTACCTTTTAGTATACATAGGGTCACTAGATAAAATACAAGGCACCTCATTAAATTTGAATTTCAGATAAACAATGAATAATTTCTTAGCATAAATTTGTCCCAAATATTGCATGGAACATATTTATACTAATGAATTATTCATTAATTATCTGAAATTCAAATTTAATTGTGTGTCCTATATTTTTATTTATTAAATTGGACAAGCCTAGATATATGGCTTCCAAAACCAATTATATTGTCATTTCTCTGAACTCAACCAGCCTAGGCTAATTCATAATCCATGTAAAGTTTGACAGAGGAAGATTATTGTCCCATTCTCCCTTATATAATATTATACCAGGAACAGAGAGCACTTAACCTCTCTGGGCCTCAGGCAGTTTGTTTATAAAACGGGTATTTAATCAAATTGCCCCGGAGGTTTAATATAGAGTAGCAGTTAGGAACATAGGCAGTAGAATCAGACTTTCTAGGTTGAAATCTGAACCCTGTTACCAACTGGGTGACCTCAGGCAAGGTGCTTTGGTTTATTCTTCGGTATAAAGGGGAATAATTATAACCTATATCACATATGCTGTTGTAAAATGTAAAGACTTAACATAACTGAAAGTTCTAGAACAGAGCGTGGCACACAGCAAGTTCTCCAGAAATCTTAGCTGTTATTATTATTCCAGTTCTGATTCAGTTGTTTCTATGCTCTTCAACAGCTTCTCTAAGACTCAAGAGACAAGAGCTCAGATCTGGGGAGGAAAAATGCTGTTAAGAGAACCATTGGGTGTGAAGCACAAGTAAACTATTGAGTTATGTATCTGCTAAAAAATAAATTTAGTTGGGAATACCTAAGAGACTAGACTTAAAACATTTGCTTTGAAATTGTAGGGTCTAAACTATTGCTACTGAAAATCAGACTAGCCATGTGTTCTTGGCAGGCAGCCTTGCAATTAATCTCAACTTGGAGTTCTTATCAGAATCTGCTTTTCTACCCTGAAAATGGGCATGTTTGTGATCCAAGTTATCATACTAATGGAGGAATAATCTTCACTGATGGAAAGAGCTATGCAAATAAATGTATTTAGGGAATGACTAGTGTTTCTATGGTCTATTTTTCTTACAAGAAGAAAGAGCTACAACTCATTAACTTAACCCTGGGGGTGGGGAAAAATCGAATGTCAGGATTCAGAGACTATTGTGTAATCAGTAATTTGGACAGGTTGCAACCTTTTGTTTGGTTTTCAAAAGCTCAGATTCAAAGGCTGAAATGTCAGCTTTTATTTTCCTTTTATGGCAGTTGGTTCATTTTCTGCAGAGGTTCAATTTGTTGCCAAAGAGAATCATCTCTAATTTGAATAATTATCTACTAAACTGTAGGGTAGAACTGAAATTGGGGTTGATTGAGAGGCCCGGAAGCAGCAAACTCCTCCCTGGCATAAAAATTACAGATTCCTATGTAACAAAACATGGCACTAAAAACAAGCATTTCCAATGAATTAAATTTGTTTTGTAGGAAATAGGCAAAAAGAAAAAACTCAAGTTCACCCATAATGAGACAGCAGCAAATTAAAACTATACCCAGATACCATTTTTTTGGTTTTGTTTTGTTTATTTATTTATACTTTAAGTTCTAGGGTACATGTGCACAACGTGCAGGTTTCTTACATAGGTACACGTGTGCTGTGGTGGTTTGCTGTAGCCATCAACTCGTCATTTACATTAGGTATTTCTCCTAATGCTATCCCTCCTCCAGCCCTCGACCCCTGACACGCCCCAGTGTGTGATGTTTCCCTCCCTGTGTACATGTGTTCTCATTGTTCAATTCCCACCTATGAGTGAGAACATGCGGTGTTTGGTTTTCTGTCCTTCTGATAGTTTGCTGAGAATGATGGTTTCCAGCTTCATCCATGTCCCTGCAAAGGACATGAACTCATCCTTTTTTATGGCTGCATAGTATTCTATGGTGTATATGTGCCACATTTTCCTAATCCATTCTATCATCAACAGATATTTGGGTGTGTTCCAAGTCTTTGCTATTGTGAATAGTGCCACAATAAACATACGTGTGCATGTGTCTTTATAGTAGCATCATTTATAATCCTTTGGGTATATACCCAGTAATGGGATCACTGGGTCAACTGGTATTTCTAGTTCTAGATCCTTAAGGAATCACCACACTATCTTCCACAATGGTTGAACTAATTTACACTTCCACCAACAGTGTAAAAGCATTCCTATTTCTCCACATCCTCTCCAGCATCTGTTGTTTCCTGACTTTTGAATGATCGCCGTTCTAACTGGCGTCGGATGGTATCTCATTGTGGTTTTGATTTGCATTTCTCTGATGACCAGTGATGATAAGCATTTTTTCGTGTATCTGTTGGCTGCATAAATGTCTTTTTTTGAGAAGTGTCTGTTCATATCCTTTGCCCACTTTTTGATGGGGTTGTTTGTTGTTTGTTTTTTTCTTATAAATTTGTTTAAGTTCTTTGTAGATTCTGGATATTAGCCCTTTGTCAGATGGGTAGACTGCAAAAATTTTCTCCCATTCTGTAGGTTGCCTGTTCACTCTGATGGTAGTTTCTTTTGCTGTGCAGAAGCTCTTTAGTTTAATTAGATCTCATTTCTCAATTTTGGCTTTTGTTGCCATTGCTTTTGGTGTTTTAGTCATGAAGTCCTTGCCGATGCCTATGTCCTGAATGGTATTGCCTAGGTTTTCTTCTAGGGTTTATATAATTTTAGGTCTGACATTTAAGTCTTTAATCCATCTTGAATTAATTTTTGTAGAAGTTGTAAAGAAGGGATCCAGTTTCAGCTTTCTACATATGGCTAGCCAGTTTTACCAGCACCATTTATTAAATAAGGAATCCTTTCCCCATTTCTTGTTTTTGTCAGGTTTGTCAAAAATCAGATGGTTGTAGATGTGTGGTGTTATTTCTGAGGCCTCTGTTCTATTCCATTGGTCTATATCTCTGTTTTGGTACCAGTACCATGCTGTTTTGGTTACTGTAGCCTTGTAGTATAGTTTGAAGTCAGGAAATGTGATGCCTCCAACTTTGTTCTTTTGGCTTAGGATTGTCTTGGTAACGTGGGCTCTTTTTTGGTTGCATATGAACTTTACAGTAGTTTTTCCAATTCTATGAAGAAGGTCATTGGTAGCTTGATGGGGATGGCATTGAATCTATAAATTACCTTGGGCAGTATGGCCATTTTCATGATATTGATTCTTCCTATCCATGAGCATGGAATGTTCTTCCATTTGTTTGTGTCCTCTTTTATTTCCTTGAGCAGTGGTTTGTAGTTCTCCTTGAAGAGGTCCTTCACATCCCTTGTAAGTTGGATTCCTAGGTATTTTATTCTCTTTGTAGCAGTTTTGAATGAGAGTTCACTCATGATTCGTCTCTCTGTTTGTTATTTTTGTGTAGGAATGCTTGCGATGTTTGCACATTGATTTTGTATCCCGAGATTTTGCTGAAGTTGCTTATCAGCTTCAGGAGATTGGGGCTGAGACGATGGGGTTTTCTAAATATACAATCATATCATCTGCAAACAGCAACAATTTGACTTCCTCTTTTCCTAATTGAACACCCTTTATTTCTTTCTCTTGCCTGATTGGCCTGGCCAGAACTTCCAACACTATGTTGAACAGGAGTGGTGAGAGAGGGCATCCTTGTCTCGTGCCAGTTTTCAAAGGGATTGCTTCCAGTATTTACTCATTCAGTATGATTTACTTCCAGTATTTACTCATTGGCTGTGGGTTTGTCACAAATAGCTCTTATTATTTCGAGATGCATTCCATCAATACCTAGTTTATTGAGAGTTTTTAGCATGAAGGGTTGTTGAATTCATCTATTGAGATAATTGTGTAGTTTTTGTCATTGGTTCTGTTTATATGATAGATTATGTTTGTTGATTTGCGTATGTTGAACCAGCCTTGCATTCCAAGGGTGAATCCAACTTGATCATGGTGGATAAGCTTTTTGATGTGCATCTGGATTCAGTTTGCCAGTATTTTATTGAGGATTTTTGCATCAATGTTCATCAGGGATATTGGTCTAAAATTCTCTCTTTTTTGTGTGTGTCTCTGCCAGGCTTTGGCATCAGAATGATGCTAACCTCATAAAATGAGTTAGAGAGGATTCCCTCTTCTTCTATTGATTGGAATAGTTTCAAAAGGAATGGTACCAGCTCCTCCTTGTACCTGTCATAGAATTCGGTAGTGAATGCATCTGGTCCTGGACTTTATTTGGTTATTAGCCTATTAATTATTGCCTCAATTTCATAGCCTGTTATTGGTCTATTTGGAGATTCAACTTCTTCCTGGTTTAGTCTTGGCAGTGTGTATGTGTCCAGGAATTTATCCATTTCTTCTAGATTTTGTAGTTTATTTGTGTAGAGGTATTTATAGTATTCTCTAATGGTAGTTTGTATTTCTGTGGGATCGGTGGTGATATCCCCTTTATCATTTTTTGTTGCATCTATTTGATTCTTCTCTCTTTTCTTCTTTATTAGTCTTGCTAGCTGTCTATCAATTTTGTTGATCTTTTCAAAAACCCAGCTCCTGGATTCATTGATTTTTTTGAAGGGTTTTTTGTGTCTCTATCTCTTTCAGTTCTGCTCTGATCTTAGTTATTTCTTGCCTTCTGCTAGCTTTTGAATGTGTTTGCTCTTGCTTCTCTAGTTCTTTTAATTGTGATGTTAGGGAGTCGATTTTCGATCTTTCCTGTTTTCTCTTGTGGGCATTTAGTGCTATAAATTTCCCTCTATACACTGCTTTAATTGTGTCCCAGAGATTCTGGTGTGTTGTATCTTTGTTCTCATTGGTTTCAAAGAACATCTTTATTTCAGCTTTCATTTCGTTATGTACCCAGTAGTCATTCAGGAGCAGGTTGTTCAGTTTCCATGTAGTTAAGTGGTTTTGAGTGAGTTTCTTAATCCTAAGTTCTAATTTGATTGCACTACGGTCTGAGAGACGTTTGTTGTGATTTCTGTTCTTTTACATTTGCTGAGATGTACTTTACTTCCAATTATGTGGTCAATTTTAGAATAAGTGCGAGTGGTCCTGAGAAAAATGTTTATTTTGTTGATATGGGGTGAAGAGTTCTGTAGATGTCTATCAGGTCTGCTTGGTGCAGAGCTGTGTTCAATTCCTGGATATCCTTGTTAACCTTCTGTCTCGTTGATCTGTCTAATATTGACAGTGGGGTGTTAAAGTCTCCCATTATTATTGTGTGGGAGTCTAAGTCTCTTTGTAGGTCTCTAAGGACTTGCTTTATGAATCTGGGTGCTCCTGTACTGGGTGCATATGTATTTAGGATAATTAGCTCTTCTTATTGAATTGATCCCTTTATCATTATGTAATGGCCTTCTTTGTCTCTTTTGGTTTAAAGTCTGTTTTATCAGAGACTAGGATTGCGATTGCAACCCCTCCCTTTTTTTTTTTCTTTCCATTTGCTTGGTAGATCTTCCTCCATCCCTTTATTTTGAGCCTATGTGTGTCTCTGCACATGAGATGGGTCTCAGTACACTGATGCGTCTTGACTCTTTATCCAATTTGCCAGTCTGTGTGTTTTAATTGGGGCATTTAGCCCATTTACATTGAATGTTAATGTTGTTATGTGTGAATTTGATCCTGTCATTATGATATTACCTGGTTATTTTGCAGGTTACTTGATGCAGTTTCTTCATAGCATCAATGGTTTTTACAATTTGGTCTGTTTTTGCAGTGGCTGTACCAGTTGTTTCTTTTCATGTTTAGTGCTTCCTTCAAGAGCTCTTGTAGGGCAGGCCTGGTGGTGACAAAATCTCTCAGCATTTGCTTGTCTGTAAAGGATTTTATTTCTCCTTCAATTATGAAGATTAGTTTGGCTGAATATGAAATTTTGGGTTGAAAATTGTTTCCTTTAAGAATGTTGAATATTGGCCTATACTCTCTTCTGGCTTGTAGAGTTTCTGTGAGAGATCTGCTGTTAGTCTGATGGGCTTCCCTTTGTGGGTAAACCGACCTTTCTCTCTGACTGCCCTTAACATTTTTTCCTTCATTTCCACCTTGGCGAATCTGACAATTATGTGTCTTGGGGTTGCTCTTCTCAAGGAGTATCTTTGTAACGGTCTCTGTATTTCCTGAATTTGAATGTTGGCCTTCCTTGCTAGGTTGGGGAAGTTCTCCTGGATAATATCCTGCATAGTGTTTTCCAATTTGGTTCCATTCTCCCCATCACTTTCAGGTACACCAATCAGATGTAGATTTGGTCTCTTCACATAGTCCCATATTTCTTGGAGGATTTGTTCATTTATTTTTACTCTCTTTTCTCTGAACTTCTCTGCTCACTTTATTTCATTAACTTGATCTTTAATCACTGATATCCTTCCTTCCACTTGATCGAACCAGCTATTGAAGCTTGTTCATGTGTCACAAAGTTCTTGTGCCATGGTTTTTAGCCCCATCAGGTCATTTAAACTCTTCTCTACCCTGTTTATTCTAGTTAGCCATTCGTCTAACCTTTTTTCAAGGTTTTTACCTTCCTTGCGATGGGTTAGAAAATGCTCCTTTAGCTCAGAGAAGTTTGTTAATACCAATCTTCTGAAGCCTACTTCTGTCAACTTGTCAAAGTCATTCTCTGTCCAGCTTTGTTCCATTGTTGATGAGGAGCTGCAATCCTTTGGAGGAGAAGAGGCGATCTGGTTTTTTGAATTTTCAGCTTTTCTGCTCTGATTTCTCCCTATCTTTGTGGTTTTATCTACCTTTGGTCTTTGATGTTGGTGACCTACAGATGGGGTTTTTATGTGGATGTCCTTTTTGTTGATGTTGATGTTATTCCTTTCTGTTTGTTAGTTTTCCTTCTAACAGTCAGGTCCCTCAGCTCCAGGTCTGTTGGAGTTTGCTGGATATCCACTCGAGACCCTGTTTGCCTGGGTCTCACCAGTGGAGGCTGCAGAACAGTAAATATTACAGAACAGCAAATATTGCTGCCCGATCCTTCCTCTGGGAGCTTCATCCCAGTGGGGCACCTGCCTGTATGAGGTGTCTATTGGTCCCTACTGGGAGGTATCTCCCAGTTAGACTTCATGGGGGTCAGGGACCCACTTGAGGAAGCAGTCTGTCCGTTCTCAGAGCTCAAACACTGAGCTGGGAGAACCACTGCTCTCTTCAGAGCTGTCAGACAGGGACGTTTAAGTCTGCAGAAGTTTCTGTTGCCTTTTGTTCAGCTATGCCCTGCCCACAGAGGTGGAGTCTATAAAGGCAGTAGGCCTTGCTGAGCAGCATTGGGCTCCACCCAGTTTGAGCTTCTCTGCTGCTTTGTTTACTTACTCAAGCTTCAGTCATGGTGAACACTCCTCCCCGCACCAGGCTGTAGCCTTGCAGGTCAATCTCAGACTGCTGTGCTAGCAGTGAGCAAGGTTGCATGGGCATGGGACCTGCCAGTTGCTAAGACCATGGGAAAAGTGCAGTATTTGGGTGTAAGTGTCCCATTTTTCCAGGTACAGTCTGTTATGGCTTCCCTTGTCTAGGAGAGGGAAATCCCTGACCCCTTGCACTTCTTGGGTGAGGCAATGCCTCTCTCTGCTTCAGCTTTCCCTATGTGGGCTGTACCCACTGTCCAACCAGTCCCAGTGACATGAACCAGGCACCTCAGTTGGAAATGCAGAAACTACCCATCTTCTGTGTCCATCACGCTGGGAGCTGCAGATCAGAGCTGTTCCTATTTGGCCATCTTGGAACATAAAACAAACAAACAAACAACAACAACAACAAAACAGATACTATTTTTTAACCTCTCAGTTTGACAAAACTCTGAAAGTTTGACAATGCATGCTACTGGCAAGGCTGTTGGGAAACAAGTCCTCTCATACTTGTTAATGACATAAATTGGTACCCAGTCTATGGGAAAATTCAGCAAAATCTATCAAAACTACATATTAAAACATAAGACCTTTGATCCAGCAATCGCACTTATAGAGTTTTATCCTAAAAAATGCCTGTGCTTCTATAAAATAACATACAGTGTTTTCAAAAAAAATGAAAACAATTCACATGCCACAGAATTCACCATTTTAAAGTATACAATTCAGTGATTTCTAGTATATTCACAAGGTTATGAAGCCATCACCACTATCTAATTTCAGAACATTTCATAATTCCCACCCCAATCCTAAGGAACCACTAATTTACTTTCTGTCTCTATGGATTTGCCTATTCTGGACATTCCATACAAATGAAATTATACAATATGTAGCCTTTTATGTCTGGCTTATTTCACCTACCGTAATGTCTTCAAGGCTCATCTGCATTGTAAGATATGTCAATACTTCATTCTTTTTATGGCTGATTGATATTCAATTGTATAGATATACCACTTTTTGTTTATCTACTCATCAGCTAATGAACATGTAAATAGATTCCACTTTGTGACTACTGTGAACAATGCTAATTTGTGAACATTTGTGCACAAGCTTTGTGAGAACATGTTCTCAATTTTCTTGAGTGTATGCCCAGGAGAAGAATTTTGGAGTCACATGGTAAATCTGTTTAACCAAAAGGCTATTTCTTTTCCTTTTTTTTTTTTTTTTTTTTTTTTTTGAGATGTTTTCTTGCTCTGTCATCCAGGCTGGAGTGAAGTGGCATAATCTCAGCTCACTGAAACTTCTGCCTCCTGGGTTCAAGCAATTCTCCTGCCTCAGCCTCCTGAGTAGCTGGGATTACAGGAGTGCACCACCATGCCCAGCTCATTTTTGTATTTTTAGTAGAGACAGGGTTTTACCATGTTGGCCAAGCTGGTCTCAAACTCCTGACCTCCTGTGATTCACCCACCTCGGCCTCCCAAAGTGCTGGGATTACAGGCATGAGCCACCATGCCCAGCTCCAAAAGGCTATTCCTTGTCGCACAATTTATAACAGCAAAACCACATTGGAACAATCAATGCATTCATCAATAGAGGACTGGTTAAATAAACTATGACACATCCACACAATGGAATACTGGATGCCCTTAAAATCAAGAGAATGATTTCTATGTACTGATCAAGATTTTCAAGATATATTAACTTAAAAAAAAAAAAAAACAAGGTGCAGAAGAGTTTGTATCCAGTTTTAGCTTTTGTATAAGACAAACATAAACCTTTACAGGATGCACAAAAAACTGTGAGAATTATTAGACAAAAGGGCAAAAAGTGGATGCATTATTTCTGATATTAATATGTATCTTTTAATTTTGTTTTTAAATCAGATAAATATATTATCCATTCAAAATAAAATTTTAAAAATTTTTATAGAATATGCAGTGATGAGAGTTACTATTTGTTTGAGGTGATTCCAAGCCGGGGCTGATCTGGGAATAACACCCCACAGTGCTTCAGATTAAGAGGGCATTACTTGGCTGGGTGTATCATGCCTATAATCCCAGCAGTTTGGGAGGCCAAGGCAGGAGAATTGCTTGAATCCAAGGATTCAAGAACAACCTGGGCACATAGGGAGATCCCATCTCTACAAAAAATAAAAAATTAGCTGGGCGTGGTAGTGTGTGCCTGTAGTCCCAGCTATTCACGGGGGTTGGGGTGGGAGGATTGCTTGAACCCAAGATCTCGAGGCTGCAGTGAGCCATGATCACACCACTGCACTCAGCCTGGGTGACAGAGTGAGACTCTATCTCAATTTAAAAAAAAGAAAGGAGGCACTGTTTTAAGTTAGCAATGAAAAGATATTGTATAGTTAGTTATAGATATGACTTGTAGATATGATTTAAATTTTTCAAAAATGTAATCAAATTCAGTTATTTAACCAAAGACTAAGACCATAAGAAAAAGATTAATCAGTTTCTAAGAGAGTTTCTAAGAGAGTTTTGAAATATGTAACATCAACATTAGAATGTTTTGGAGTATTTGCTAAAAACAAAGACCCCTCAGACCAACTGAGTCAGACTTTCTAGATCTTGAGCCCAGGATTCGGCAGTTTAAAGTCCCCAGATTATTCTTCTGCACTTAAAAATATGAGAACCTTTGGCCTATTAAAATACACAAAACGATTATTTTAAGTTAACAGTTAATACCTAGTATACTTCATGTTAGTTACATTATCTCCTGAATTTTTTCCATGAGATAATTCCACAGACTGGTTATCTTTTTAAAAACATGTGAGTTTAAGCCAGATGTGGTGGCATATACTTGTAGTCTCAGCTACTTAGGAGGCTGAGGCAAGAGGATTGCTTGAGCTCAGGAGTTCAAGTCCATCCTTGGCAACATAGCAAGACCCCATCACTATAAGCAAAAACGTATGAGTTTAACCTGACATTGAGGGAAACTGTGTGGAAACAACTTCAGGACTCCCAGATTCATGAAAATAAGGACTGGGTCTATCAGGCTCAGAAGCATTTCCCCAGCATCAAGGTCAGTTCCTGTGTCTTAGGCATCATCTAAAATATTTTACCAATTCTCTTCATCTCACGTAGGTCCTAATGGTTAATTTAGCTTTAGACTAACAAAAGATGGTGGTGGTATGTGAAAAGGTTCTGAGAACAAGAAGGGGAAGGAAACACCTCACTAGAGTTCTCTACAGCAGTATTAAAAGCCAGTTATCTTTCCTTGACTTTAATCATAAAATAACATTAATATACAGAAAACTAGGTAGAACCATACAATGTAAAATCTGAAAACCACAATAGAAATTAGTTAGGCTGAAACTTCTGTTTTACAAATGAGATCAAGTGACTGGCACAGGTTTATAAATGTTGAATTCGTGGAACTGGGATCTCTGAAGTTTTTCTCTGGTTGGCAGTGTCCAAAATTCAAACATGAATCATGAAATAAAGCACGGAGAAGTCCAAGTCTCCCGTCTTATCAGTGAGGAGGTGAAGGCCCAGGAAAGTAAAGTGGTCAAGTTAGGACGTGAAAGTAGTTCTTTTGACTCTAATCCCTGTTTGTCTCTTGACATCACCGTATCTCTATCTAGTCACCAACATGAGCATTTTCCAAAAGAGTCACTCTCATACTTCAAACCTTCAAACTGGTCTACACCCAGTTGGGCTTACTAGAGCCAACTTTCATAATGTCCTACCTAATCTAATGTTTTTTGTATCATTAAGATAGATAGTATAAATTGTTTGCATATATATTGTAATGTATAAAATAATAGAAAAATTCCCAAAAATATAAAAATTGGCTATTTGTAGGAGCCCCCCCTTATTTATTTATTTATTTTTTGAGACGGAGTGTCGCTCTGTCACCCAGGTAGGAGTGCAGTGGTGCGATCTCAGCTCACTGCAGCCTTTGCCTCCCAGATTCAAGCAATTCTGCCTCAGCCTCCTGAGTAGCTGGGACTACAGGTGCGTACCACCATGACTGGCAAATTTTTTGTATTTTCAGTAGAGACAGGGTTTCACCATGTTGGCCAGGATAGTCTTGATCTCCTGACCTCATTATCTGCCTACCTCAGCCTCCCAAAGTGCTGGAATTAAAGGCATGAACCACCATGCCAGGAGGAGGCCCACTCTTAATCTGAGCTCAGCACTGCGGAAAGACGCACATGGAAGAGTGAGGATGGGAGTCCAGCCCATGAAGTCAAGTCAACCTTTATGACTCATACAGAAACATTCTTTGTCAGACATGTTTCATTATATTATTTTATGTTTGTGTATGTTTGGAATTTTTCATAATAAAAGGCTTTTTAAAAAAGAGATCATTGTGAAACCTGGTAACTTATTTGAAATTCACCATAGTGAAATTGGTGGTCAGAGAAAGCTTTGGAGAGAAATTGAAATTGAAGCTAGGTTTTAAAGGAAGGAGACTGGAGAAGAGGCACTAGGGAGTATCAGGTAGTAGTAATCAAATTCAATTCCATGAAAAGATCCTGAGCATGATACACCATGTATAACAGGAGTAAATTTAGCTGGCTTCAAAGAGTGGAAGTTTATTTCTCACTCATGCAAAAGAAGTCTGGAAGTGGGTGGAAAGGAATTGACATGCCATCTCCATAGTGTCCCCAGGGAACCTCAGGATGTGCTTTCATCTCCAGCCTTGCCATCCATCCTCAAGATCATCTGATGGGGCAAGATGGCTGCTAAAACTACAGGCATCACTCTACATTTCATGAAGTGAGGGTGAGGTTGGAAGGGAAAAAATTCACAAAGCATTTCCATTTACACATTACATGTTTTACATACTACCTAATCACAGGCACATCCTTAGCTGCAAGACAGGCTGAAGAACAGCCTCTGCTGAGAACATACTCAGCTAAAATTCAGGATTCTGTTATAAGGAAGAAGGAGAGAATGAGTATTTGGTAGGCAAAACCAATCCCTGCCACATTATGCTTTGTAGGAAGTATAAAATGGTAGGTTAGAGTGCTGGATGGGGTAACAGAAGCCAGATGTGGAATGCAGACCCTGCCACTTATTTGTTATGTGACCTCAGAAAAGTTGTAACTAAAACTCTTTAAGCATCAGATTCTTCATCTGCAAATAAAAAGGGATTTGCTAATAAGAGAAAATAAGGTGTGTAAGGTAACTGGCACAAAGGAGGTGCTCAGTGAACCCCTGTTATTTTACTCATGATATGTTAGAGATTTAGAGATTAAGAAAAAGATTTTCTCTGCCTATAAGTAATTAGCAAAAATATTGTATTGGAGAAAATAGAGCACTGATAAAAGCTGGTGGAATTACTAACTCATTATTTTTTCAGTTTTATTAATGGATGAGTTATATCATGGTCTGCAATATTATCTTCAAATATGAAACAAAATGGACTTCATTGCAGTACTTATTCTTTTCTGCAATGCCTTTAATACATAATCTACAGACTTTAACAAGTGTTAAATAAAACCCCATTCCCTCTCAATTCACCTGCGCAGAGTAGAAATAGATATATTTCCCATGGGTTTAAGAATGAGATTTCCAAGATTTGGTCTTTTGAGAAGCCATAAAATAAATCCTGAGGGATCACAACAATCTAGATTAAAATAAATGTGGAAAAGGAGCTACCTCTAATTTATTTTTTCTTTTTTTGATGGAAGTGAGGGCAAATAGTGGTGGTGCCAATAACGTGAATTCAACTTTTTCTATTAGGAAGTTTAAAAGGGAGGAGAAACTGAGATGTGTGAGAAATTCAGGTTGTAATGAGTTTTCACACTTGTCTCAACTCGATGAGTTTACTAGTCAAAGCGCTTGCCTTTTCCATGATATTTTCACCTCTACTGCTCTCCTTTATAGATTTGCTCCATACAAATTCATTTCTGAAAATGAAAGAGGACAGGGGAAAAAAAAGCAAATGTTAAAGCAATGACAAAATTTTTGTACTTTCACTGGATTTAACTTACCATAAGCCAGATTTAATTTTCTCTTCTGGGACTATGATGACTATCGTGGTTATTTTTATTAGGGTAAGAATTAATCTTAGAGTCCCCTAAGTGGCCTCAAACATTATATTGTCTAACTGTCCTTGTGATGTTTGCGATTGTCTCCCTGTGATTACTTCCTCCCTCGTATCACCCCTCATGCCCAGCTCATGACCACAGACTTCAAGTGCCAGAGGATTCGCTGTTTGTCAAGACAAGCCACTCCTGCTATGATGATTAGAAAGCTCTGAATCTATCTTATCTCTTCCTCTCTCAAATTCCCATTTACTTGTCCTGATTCTCCCTACTGTAGCCATGCAGAAAAAGCCTAATCCCTTTTCTACTTTAAAACCTTTTAAAATATTGAAAGACATACAATTATTACATTACCCAATACCTTATCTCCTCCAGACGTACCTACTTCCTTTAACTGTTCCTACAAACTCTGCTTTTGAGCCTGTCACTTTCCACGTAGCTCTTCTAAGGGAACTCTGGTTTGTCTACCTACACAGACTTGTCAGAATTCTCTGCCGCATATTTAGAGGGCTTCTTACCACACATAAAATGGGTCCTAGGCTTAAGGATTTCAGGTAGACCCAGAGATGTACCACCCAGATCCCCCTTCAAGAAATGGGTTGTTACTCCTGCTCCTGGGAGCACAGTCAGCAAAAAGGCTTGAGCAGTCAGCCATTGAAAGATTGCTTCAGCTGCAGAGAGCTACCATGCCCAAGGTCCTGCCCTTCCCAGGAAGGATCACATCCAGTGACTGATCAAGGTGGGGTATAGATACTTGGCCATTTCTGCCCCATGCAGGACAACTTTTACAGGTGATTTTTACTCCAAAGTTCCTGATACAGGAGTCTGAGTCTGTCTGGCTGAGTCTGCCATTGGTCCTGCAATGTAACTCGACTTCTCCCGCTGCCTAATCCTGCTTCCTCCCCCTCCCTTCCATGGTGGTTGATCACAAGGCACTCCATAACAAACACAGAATTCTCAGTCTGCTTGCTGAGGAACTCAACATGCAATAGGACCTCTAGTTCCTCCATCACATAGAATAAAGCATTTTATTTCAACTTGCGTCTCAATACCATACGGCAATCCTATTATTTGTCCTTGGGTCATTAATTTATTTGCAAACTGGGTTTTCATTGTCTTCTCCTTTCCTCCCCTCTGAAAGAGTTGCCTCTGCTAATCTGCAAACCTTTGGGGGGCAACCAGAAAAGTAGGTCTTACTAGCACAAGTTTGATTTTTCTAGCATAAGCCTTTGTCTGAAATAGCTTCCATTTGTCTCCCCAGATTCATTCTTCATCCTGCCCTTTGCCTCAGGAAGATCATCTTTCTGGACTCTATCATTTAACTCATGTGCCCTCTGGCTACCTGTAGGATGTGGCCAACAAGGAGTCCCAGCAAGAGAAGGAAGAAGACAGGAAAGTGAGGTCAGAGTATTCTTTTCCCCGGCTCCCTCTCTAGGAGTTTGTCTTGGACTGAGTGTTTCACTTGACTAACCAGTATGTTCCTCTTCTTCGAGGTTCTAGTCATCTCTCCCTCATCTTATCCCTTCAGTCTTCAGGTTCTTGCAATTTACATGTGGTTCTTCTATAACTCAACTTCTTCCTTGCTAATTAACCCCCTTTGAATGATTTTATCTTAGTTTAAGAGTACAATCTCTTTCCTATTGGTACCCTGACTAATACAATCTTCCCTGGACTTAGATTGACTCGCTCTTTCTCTTTTTGATTTGGCTATGTTGACGTCTGCTTCTTCATAGCACTTTTTTCAAGCTTCTCAATCTAACACCACTTACCTCTCCCTCAGGAAAACTCTATCCCATTCCATAGGAGAGGGTTTTACTACTTTATTCCTTCTGCTGACTTAACAAAATCACATGAGGACTTCAGGACAAACAAGGCTTAGGAAACTGTGCCATGTACTATGGGAGCTCAAAGGAGAATTTCTGAACCTAAGCCAAGCAAGAGGATAATGAGAAAAGTCTTGGAAGCTGTTCTACCTAAACTGAGTTTGGATAGACAAGTAGGCAATAGCCAGAAGTCAGCCAGGATGGAGAGGGGAAGGATATTCCAGGGAGACGGGACAGCATTCTCAGAAGCCTATGAAAAAGAGGAATTCAGTGTGTCTGAAGAACAGAGTAAACATCTTTGCAGGATGGGACGCAGAAGGAATATCATAGTTGATGTGGTCACTGTATTTATAACTCCACCCAACTCAAGCCCCCTCATGTTCAACAGCTGATCTTTGTACTGTTTAACCAACAAAATACAGCTGTGAATCATCTCCATTTTCTGCTCACACTCGCAAAATCATCTATGTTTTTACTCATCTTTCCTTTCGTCCCTCTTATTCAAAGCTATCACTTTCACCCAAGTCTCAATTTTAGGAGGAAAGGTAGAAAGAGGGAGACTAGGCAGGGGCTGTGCAGTCATCCAGGTCAGGAGTTGGCAAACTATGGCCTGCTGGCCAAATCTGGCCCAATGCCTGTTTGTGTAAATCAAGATTTGCTGGAACACAGTCACACCTATTCATTTAAGTATTGTCTACGGCTGCTTCAGGCCTTCAAGAACAGAGTTGAGTGTTTGCAACAGAGACTTTATAGTCTGCAAAGCCTAAAATATTTACTATCTGGCCCTTTATGGATAAAACTTGCTGGCTCTGATCCAGATGAGTAACCCAAGTGAGAGAGGATGGCAAATTGTATTTGATTAGTAGTGGCAGTGGGGTGAGGAGTGATCAAATTCCAACAAATGTTGTAAGAAAGGTCTACTGGATTTGCTAATGGATTGAACATGAAACACAAAGGAAGGAGAGGACACAAGAATGACTGAGGTTTTGGCCTGAGCAACTGGGAATAATAGATTTTGTCATTTGCTACCATGGGAAAAGGCTGTAGAAAAAAGTTGATTGAGGTAGTAGATAATGAAATGTTTAGTTTTGTGCATGTTTGGGCACAAATTTGAGATGCCTATTTAGACATTTACATGGAGATGTCAAATAGGTAGCTGGATATATAAAAGAAGATTTCAAGGGAGGTGTCAGGGCTAGAAATATCAATTTGAAAGTTGTCAGTTTATAGATGTTATTTACAACCATGTGATGGAATGAGATAATTTAGTAATGGACCGCAATGACAGAAGACTGAAGACTGAGCTTGAGGTACTTGGGAATTCAGATGTTGGGGATATAAGGAGGAACTAGGAAAGGAGACCAAGTAAGTAAGTGAGTCAGGTGAAAAACCAAGAGAGATAGTGAGCCAGATGCCAAGTGAAGAAAGTGTGTCAAAGAGGAAAGAGTGATGAACTCTCTTAAGTTGATCAAAGGGCTTATGGGAACAATAAATGTTTCATGGCCACTCTCAGGAGGATGGTGAAGGGGAAAGGCTAACACAGTCCTTGAAGTGGTCTTGGGACAGAGTCAGGCAATGCCAATGAAAGGTTGGGTAACCAAAGTGAGGTGAAGGGAGGTGACAGGTTTCCGGTGGACATACCGCTTTGTCCTGCCAAAAGTGGTACAACCAGAAGAAGACCAGAGTGTGACCTTTTTCTCTAACTAAGGACAATACTCTGTTTTTGTATGTATTGGGGCCTATTTCCAGGCTCTCTGGTTTATTTTATTCATATTTTTCTTTTCATATTCTAGAACTATATTATTTTGGTTACTGTAACTATAAAATATTTTAATATTTGTTAGAGCTAGACTCCCCTCACCACCCTTCCTTCTTCAGAGCAATGACCTCTTAATTTTACAGACACTTTTAACATCACTAACATGTATTCTTAGTAGCTATGTAATGATTTCATTTGACTTTCATGGTAATTCTGAATGACAGGTATTATTACAGTTCTTATGATGAAAAAACTGAAGTTCAGAAAAGTTAAAAATTGTGTTCAGGCTGGGCATAGTGGCTCACACTTGTTATCCCAGCACTTTGGGAGACTGAGGCAGGCAGATTTCTTGAGGCCAGGAGTTCAAGACCAGCCTGGGCAATATGGTGACCCCGGCTCTACAAAAAATACACAAATTAGCCAGAAGCAGTAGTGCATGCTGTAGTTCCAGCTATTAAGGAGGCTGAGGTGGGAGGATCACTTGAGCCTAGGAGGTCAAGGCTGCAGTGAGCTTTGAGTGTGCCACTGCGCTTCAGCCTGGGTGACAGAGTGAGACCCTGTCTCAAAAACCAACAAAAAAAATTGTTTTCAGTCACCCATCTAGTAAATGGCACATCTAATATTTCAACTAAAGTCTGACTCCAAAGTCTCCATGTTATAGTGATCTTCATAACTCAATTAGACTTCCCTTATTTTACTTCAGTATCTGTCATATTAGAAGTCTAGGGTTAGGAAATGTGTATAAAGGATATTATAAAGGACATTGGGTTCATGAACCCAAGAACAGTAAGGTATATTGTTCTGATAGTGTGGATGAGAAGGAGCTGAGTAACATAATAAGCTCAAGTATGTCCAGCAGAATATAAACTCCGTGACAGTAAGATGCTGCCTGTCTTATTTACAATACTATCCCTGGTATCTCTACCAGAGCTCCACACATTTTTGGCATTCAGTAAATATTTGGCACAGAGAAAATTATGAGATCGTATCCCTGTTATCCAGGAATTTATCATCTAGATGGGAGGCAAGATACAGACACCTACAAATTTAATTTATAATATAAGATAAAAATTTTTGTTTAAGGAACAAGAGAAAAATAGAATAAGATAATGCTATAAATAAAAACATTAACTTGATGATTTACTGATGTAGATAAAAAATGGTCCTTTGGGAGTTTGTGTGTATGTGTGTGTGTTTTTGAGACAGCGTCTCACTTTTTCACCAGGCTGGACTACAGTGGCACGATCTCGGTTCACTGCAACCTCTGCCTCCTGGGTTCAAGTGATTCTCCTGCCTCAGCCTCTGGAGTAACTGGGACTACAGACATGCACCACCACACTCAGCTAATTTTCGTATTATTGCTAGAGACAGGGTTTCACCATGTTGGCCAGGATGGTCTCCCTCTCTTGACCTCGTGATCAAGGTCTTGGCCTTGGCCTCCCAAAGTGCTGGGATTACAGGCGTGAGCCACCACGCCCAGCCCCTTTGGGAGTTTTATGGAGGTGATGATTACTTCTGTTTGGTAAAATCATGGAAGATTGAATGGGGAAGTTGGGATTTGATCCAGGTGTGAGAGGTCAATAGGTTGGTATAAATAGAGACATAGATCTATTGTATTTTAGCCAGGGTGAATGGCATACAACAAAGCATGAGGTTAGGAAGGCCCAATGTATTCTGAAGAAAGTTACTAAATCAGAGTATTTTTTATTTTCAGGGAACTAAAAGATTTGGAAAAAATGTTTAGTGTAGATAATTACGAGGGTATATTGGAGGCAAGATCAGCAATGATTTGCTTTGTGTGTAGTAGCTCATATATCCAATTTACCAAATATTATTAAGCTCCTACACTGTGCCTGGTGAATAAGTTTCACCTTCATTTAATGTTCCATTTGACTTCTACAGTATTTGTTACTACTTATCTCTCTCCTTCTCTCTTGGACACTACCCCGGTAACTCCCTTGGCCTTGCTCTCCTTACTCTCCTCTTCCCTGCTGACAAGTTGGTTGTAGCTCCTTTCCTTGTCCCTCTGCCTACTCCTTAAGCCTCTTCTCTCTTTATTCTATCCTTCTCTGTGGTCGATCTTATCAATGTGGATGGCCTTACATTTTTTACCAATGATTTCCAAATTTCTATCCCTATCTCAGACTTCAGTTCTGATCCTCAGATTATGATATCCTGCTGCCTTGGGGACACTTTATCTGAATGTCCCAATGGTGCTTCTAACTCAACATAATTAAAGTTTAACCATTTCTCTCACCAACCTTTCTCTGCTTCCTGAATAACCTACTCTGGTTAAGGGTCACTCTCTATTCTGTTTCCCAAGTCAGAGGCAGGTGATTTATTCTCTGTGACTTCTTCACTCTCACCTTGGAATTGGTCATTAAATCCTATAACCTCCATATCCTATATATCTCACTAGTCTGACATCTTTTTTTTTTTTTTTTTAAATCCTCATTACCACTGCCTTAATTCAAGGTCTTATTTCCTCAGATCTGGATATCATATTCCTCTTTCTGGTTTCTCTGCTTCAAGTCTAACTTTCCCAAGTTGCCTATAGTTTCAAATACCTTTTAAAAATAAATTCTGAGGCCCATCTCTGTGGCTCATGCCTGTAATCCCAGCACTTTGAGAGGCCAAGATGAGAATCATTTGAGCCCAGGAGTTCAAAACCAGCCTGGGCAACATAACAAGACCTCATCTCTACAAAATTAAAAAAAAAAAATTAGCCAGGCATAGTGGCTCATGCCTGTGGTCCCAGCTACTCAGCTACTCAGGAGGCTGAGGCGGGAGGATTGCTTGAGCCCCAGAGGTCAAGGCTGCAGTAAGCCATGATTGCACCACTGCATGGTAGCCTGGGTGACAGTGAGACCCTGTCCCCCCGCAAAAAAGAGAAGGCTAATCATATTATCCTCTTTTTAAAGTTTTTGCTGACTCTCCATCCTCTGCAGCAGTGGTTTTCACATTTTTAAAACATAATACACTCTTTTTTTAGTTGAAATATTAAATTTGAATTATCTTCAATGAGCATTTAACAAAACAAAGAGAAATAATAAATCTATATTGATTGAAAAATCATTTAAAGTGTATTGGTTTTCTATTATGTAACAGTTACTGTACTTAACACAGTGGATATAAACAAAAATAGCAACTTCTAAATATTTACTGATTACCCTTTGCCAAGCACCATTCTAAGTTTTTTTGGCATGCATCAACCCATTTAATCTTTACAATCTTGCAAATATGAATAAGGCATGGTTCCATCTCTTAAAGAAATGTCATTATGTGTGTGTGCTTGGGTGTGTGTATGTGTGTGTATTTTACCCTGATGATTCACATTTTATTTCGCTGATGGCTCCTCTAAGGAATCCTCAAATCTTTGTTGGCCATTGATCTAAGCTGGCTAGCAAGTTTCCAGGAGCCTCACCAAATGGATTAGTCTGTGTCCTGGGAGCTTGGAGCCAATGTTAATCATCCCAAGGGCAATTAAGGCAAGAGGCCTAGCAAAGTCACCTTAGTTACAAAATAAGAAGATAGCATTAGTCTCTCTACCCCATCCTCTGCCTTGCCAAGAGAGCATTCTCAACTCCTTTTCTGCAAAATATTGCTTGTCAGCCAGACTTGTCTAATATCTTAGCAACACAAACAAAACCCAGGGAAAGCCAAGCATTGCAGTTTGGTTGTTTGTGATTTGATTGGTACCATGATTTAGTAAATTACTTTTTCTGAGGGTTCTTTTTTGGCTTGTTTAAAGCCAAGGACCAAATGTAGCAATAAAAATTTAAATTACCTTGGCTCTTTGCTGAAATGCTCAATATTCCAATCTTTGTGCTTTGCTGTAGTGCCAGGGAGAAGAGAAAAAACAGGCGACAATGATTCTGCATTACTGATTCACTCTACTCATTAGATTATATTGAAATGTTATGACTTGCTGGGCTCGGAGAGTTATTCAGTTTTTGCCTTCAGCCATTTCAAAGTAATTTTTGTTCCACATAACACACTACAACATTATTTGGAGGAAGACTTTCTAACTGGAAATAATAATTTTTAGATAGCAAATTAAGCCCTTTACCAAATAATGTTAAATTATCATCAAGATTACATTTTCATGAATAATTAATACCACTTCAGCTGTTTAGCTATTTAGTATTGTTGAACTCTAGTAATTATTAGGTTTAATTGTATTCTCTTGAGTTCAACAGCAAAAATAAAATCAGGTCATACATTTGTACTGTAAAATATTATCTATCTTGTCAGACAAAAAACAAAAAAATTCACTGAATGAAAATGACCCAGAAGGCATGTTTTTGGTAAGCCTATTCCAAAATGTTATAGTTATGTTAGCACTTGCTACTTCAATTTTGGTAGAAATCTTTTACTTTAATCAAGGTAAAACAAAGGCGTTCTTTAATATAACTTTTGTGTTGTAATTCCAGAGATTTTTCTGTATTAATTTTTAACTGAGTGCAGGATCAGTATAACAGAAACACTTTTTGGTTCAATTATTTATTTGGTCCCTCTATTTAAAAAGGGTAAAAACAATGGAGTATTCTTACTGATTTGCCTAGGGTTTCAAACATATGAAAGGGGGCACATACTCATATCTACTTCAGTGAAGTAAAAATGTTACAGTTCATCATAGACATGATAAAAACAATCAATGGCCTAGTTTAATAGGATCCTATCACCATCTCGTGCCTTTTCGGCAATGTCTTAAAATGATTTTTACCATAATTAAAGTACTTGAAATTACTTGTTCTCTCATAAAAATCAGATTATATTTTTAGTAGAATTTTATTCTAATGAATGTAGGCCCTTTCTATTAACCTTAACAGTCAAGAAACATGAAACAATGGGAGACTGTATCATTTGATGACTTCAGACTAACTGTTTATGCTAATGTGACAGGAATGACTGCTTGAGGATGATTTTATTATATCAATTGCAATTCTTATATAGGAGAAAAATGAAATATGTTAAATAGCTATTGTCATTTCTGCCTTTACTCTCAGGGTATCAGCTAAATTATTCCTTTATCAATATTTGTGTGCTTTGCTATGCAATGTATCTCCAACTTTTGTTTTTAGCAGCTGAACCTGATGGGAAACGAGCCTTGGGGTGTTAACGATTCTCAGAGTAGCAGTAGGGGTTAAGGAGCAGATCAGGGCAAAGGGATATAAGTTAAATAGAAAAACATTATCTCACAGATAAGCTTTGAAGTCAGCAAAGTAGCAGCCACAACGATCATTGACATCAACCTAGTATTATCATTTCTGTTTGTTATACTCCCTTGTGAAGTCTGGATATTCCTAGAATGTCTAGATATTTCAGTTAGTGGATGTGCTGCTGGGAGATTCTCAGAAAAAGGAAAAGAACTAATACTTATTTATCACCTATAAGTGCCAGGCACAGTAGCAATACTTTCATGTTCCAGATCTCATTGGGTCACCACTCTAATCCTCCAAAATTCATATGATTATTTTCATTTTTCTTTACTACTGGAGATACTAAGGATGAGAGTAGTTAAGCAGTTCACCTCGAGGCCCCCTGATTATGTGACAAACAGCTAATTGGTCTAGCAGCCACGTTAGTGGGAGAAGAAAGGGACCAAATAGGTCAACATGGATATTTGGTGCTTGTCCTTTTGAACATGAACACTAAAGATTAATCTCAGAACACCATGGCACTAAGATAGTCACATGAAAGGATTTGGAATTAAATAGTTTTAAGAGGTGAATGTTTTGAATTCATTATCCACAAGCTCTTGGTTTAAACCTCTTATCCTGGGGTAAACATGTGTTCATCTTTATTTTTCCCATACCACCTCCCACAGTACTTTCTACATCATGATTATTCAACATTCAATTTGTAATCTTCTTACAGGAGCAAGAAAAAAACCGTCATTTTGTAAAGTGGTATAATTGTAATGGTGTCCACCCCGGGATATTTATGCTTGTCATAGTAATTGGGGACTCAATTGTAGAGTTAAAAAGTGAGTAAACAAAAAGTAATTAACAGTGTTGACCTACATAGCAAAACATAATTTGCTAAAGAAAGGGCAAAAGGAGAGAGAGAGAAAGGAATTGTAATATAAAAGATCAATAATATATAAGATTTTAACATTTGAAATTAAAATTAGGAGAGAAACTCACATGAATAATTAGTATCTCATGTTTCCTGTGAAAACAACTACCTCTGCTGCCTACAACTGGAATTACCACGTATAGCAGACAAGAACTTCTTTCCCTAATTGGGTCAGATTATATTTTTAGTACAATTTTATTCTAATGAATGTAGGCCCTTTCTATTAACCTTAACAGTCAAGAAACATGAGACAATGGGAGAATATATCATTTGAGACTTCAAACTCACTGTTTATGCTAATGTGACAGCAATGACTGCTTGAGGACAATTTTATCATATCGATTGCAATGATGAAGGGAAAATAAAATCTTCTCAAGTATTCTTCACTCTCTCTGAGTTAATTAAATTTTATAACCTTTGCTAAACTCTTCAAACAACAGACTCTTATTGAGGAAATATTTTTAAAAACTATAAAAAAACTATTGTCTTCCCAAAATTCTGTTGGGTTGCTGGATTTAGCAGTTCTCTTTATTTCCATGGCAGGAAGTGATTATCAACATTATCATTATTTTAAACATCATCACTAATATATTTTATCAAATCTGTAGGGCACTGTGCTGGGGAGAGAGACATCAAGAGGTGTAAGATATAGTCCCTGCCCTTGAGAAATATGTAATCTAAATGAAGACATTTACTACCTTCGTTAAAATTGGTCCAGAATAATTTGTTCAGCGCTGTGATTTATTAGAATCATTCAGTGGGAACACATATGGGAATGATATTGGAGTTAGATATTTTAAAATAAAGCCTATCTCCTACCTTTGCTAAGAGATACACATTATGGTTTAAAAGATGATGCAGATGGCATTCATTTCCTTTCGGCAGGCAGAAGGAAATGCATTGATTCCTAGAGGATAAAACACATATTCTCTGAGCATTTTTATTTGAGTGACTTGAGAAAACAGTTCAAGTCCCATCTCTGCAACTAATTGGAAGTGTGACTACTGCCTCTTGTAGTATTATACATTATTGTGCCAGCAGCTATTCCGAAGTAGGAGCTCTCAATGTCTTTGACTCAAGAGATATCCTGTATAATTGGCTAGGATGGCATATCTGCACCAGTCAAGCATAGTGTCTTGCCTTTCCCTTTCATAACTAAACTGGTTGACAAATAATGCTGAAATTGTAATGAACTCTGTGCCTCTGATGTACTTACAAATTGGTCTTACATGTGAAAACCTATTTAACATTTCCATGACATAGGCATCATGTACAAAAATGTTTTCTGCCACACTGCGTAATAATGCTCATCACATGTTAATTCCTTATCATGACATCTTTTACACTGATTTTCAGTGCTTGAATTTGGGAGAAGTGAGGGGAGATAATTTTTTCAACTGAAACTGGAGATATGAAAATAAGTCATGGGGATAATTGGGCAAGTGCCTTTCCTGAAAATATCCTGTATTTTTCTGGTTTATTTTGTTTGCTTGATAACAAATTTCTTTTGTTACATGATTATCAAATTTCCTTTATTATCACATTTAATTGAAAGTGAATAATCTATTTCCTTTATCAATGAATGTTGTGTTTTTACAAAATAATGTGCAGCAGTTGCACAGATCAGTTGATGTGGGTGAATGAGGTCATCTGAGGCTTTCTGCTTTCTTTTTTTTTTTTTTTTTTTTTTGAGACAGAGTCTGGCTCTGTCGCCCAGGCTGGAGTGCAGTGGCCGGATCTCAGCTCACTGCAAGCTCCGCCTCCCGGGTTTATGCCATTCTTCTGCCTCAGCCTCCCAAGTAGCTGGGACTACAGGCGCCCGCCACCTCGCCCGGCTAGTTTTTTTGTATTTTTTAGTAGAGACGGGGTTTCACCGTGTTAGCCAGGATGGTCTCGATCTCCTGACCTCGTGATCCGCCCGTCTCGGCCTCCCAAAGTGCTGGGATTACAGGCTTGAGCCACCGAGCCCGGCCTCTGCTTTCATACTACAGTCTATTCTTCATTAGAAACATTGAAGAAGTTGCTTAGAACTTCAAGAGACTTTACAACCTTGAGATTACAGGTGTGTTTTTGGTTTGTTTCGAAAGTAAATTTTCAAACCCATAGAAAAGTTGGAAGAAGAAAACAATGAATACATGTATACTCTTCACCTAGATCCATCAAATATTTGTATTTTGCATCAATTTTTCTACTTGATAAACTTTTTACATTTTAATTTTTTCACTTATAATTTATCCGTTTTTAACTTTTACTTTAGGTTTGGAGATACATGTGCAGGTTTGTTATAGAAGTAAACTTGTGTCATGGGGGTTTGTTGTACAGATTGTTTCATTACCCCGGTATTAAGCCTAGTACCCATTAGTTATTTTTTCTACTCTTCTCTGTCCTCCCACCCTCCACCCTCAAGGAGGCCTCAGTGTCTGTTGTTACCGTCTTTGTATTCATAAGTTCTCCATCATTTAGCTCCTGTTTCTAAGTGAGAACATATGGTATTTGGCTTTCTGTTACTGCATTAATTTGCTAAGGATAATGGCCTCTAGCTCCATCCATGTTCCCACAAAAGAAATGATATCATTCCTTTTTATGGCTGCATAGTATTCCATGGTGGATACATATATTTTTAAGGAGAGTTTTAATTCAACGTCATCTAATATACAGTCTATATTCACATTTCCCTAATTGTCACAAGTTACTTCTTTTCTTGCTTTTTAAAAACTTCATTGAAAATTAATATATGTGCATGTTAGAAATGCAAAAAGTAAAAAAGGTTATCTCATGGAGCTTAGACTATATTCTATCTCTGACCCCATCATGCAAATATTGTGAATCATTTCACAGGTATGGTCTTAGAAATTTTCTACAAATATGTACTATATATTTTTAGATGGATGGAAACATTCTATAATAGAAGGTATTTTCATATAAACACATATAAATATCCTCTTTTCATATGAGCACATATAAGTTCTACTCACTGATGTTTTCTTAATAACCTTTATTTTTAGAGCACTTTTAGGTTCATAGCAAAATTGAGCAGAAAGTATAGAGAGTTCATATATGCTCCCTGTCCCCACAGACACACAACCTCCCCTACCATGGACATCCGGCACCAAAGTGGTACATTTATTACAACTGATGAATCTACATCGACACATCATTACCACCTAAAGTCCATAGTTTACATTAGGGTGCTCACCCCCAGTGCCTGGGGTAACAGGGGCTGGAGTCTCCTAGGGTTGGCTGATATCCTGGGTTTGCTGGAGCATGGAGTTATGGGGGCCAGCCTGGAGACTGGGGCAGCAGGGACTGGCCTGGTTCTGGGTGGCTTGGAGCCTATATCTGTGGGGACTGGCCTGGAGCCTGGAGTTGTGGGGGATAGTCTGCCACTGGGGCAGACCTGGAAACTTAGTCTGCAGTTACCAGCTTGGAGACTAGGGGTGTGGAAGCCAGCCTGGCACTGAGTTTCACTGGAGCAACACTGGTGCGCCGGGCCTTTGGCAAAGTCTGGGACTCACTTTACTCTCCTTCCCCCACTTGGAGGATATCTCTCTCTATGTTGTGTTGCCTGGTTTGGAGAGGTGATGTGATGCAGAAAATGTGAAACTGTTCTTCCTACTTTCTTCAGTGGGTCCTTTTGTAATTCTCTGCTACACACAGGTACTATAATCTCTCAAATGAATTCCTTAGCTCTTATGAAGATATTTTCATGCATGGAGAGTTGTTCAAATAGAAGTTTCTATGAGGCGATAAGTGCTGGAAAGTCCTATTCCACCACCTTGTTGATGTCACGATCCAAAATCCACACTTCCTCTTTCTCTTTCTTTTCTTTTCTTTCTCTCTCTCTCTCTCTTTCTCTCTTTCTCTTTCTTTCTTTCTTTCTTTTCTTTCTTTCTTTCTTTCTTTCTTTCTTTCTTTCTTTCTTTCTTTCTTTCTTTCTTTCTTTCTTCCTTTCTTTCTTTCTTTCTTTCTTTCTTTCTTTCTTTCTTTCTTTCTTTCTTTCTTTCTTTCTTTTTCTTTCTTTTCCTCTTTCCTTTCTTTCTTTCAAGGCTAGTCAAGTGAAGCAATGGAAGTAGAGAGAGAACAAAGAAATCTGTAACCAGTTATGATCAATTAGTTTTAAATAGCGCTGCACTCCAACCAGCCCTCACTATCTTTTGATTAGTGGTAGCATAGTATATCTTTCTCCATCCCTTTACTTTTAATCTATATGTGTCTATGTTTTAAAAGGGTTTCTTGTAGACAATATATAGCTGGGTCTTATTTTTTTATCCACTCTGGCAATCTGTCTTTTAATTGGAGTATTTAGACAACTGACATTTAAAGTGATTATTAATATTATTGGATTAATATCTGTGATATTTGTGACTATTTTCTATTTGTTGCCCTTGCTATTTGTTCCTATTTTTGTCTTCCATACTTCTTCTGACTTTTGAGGTATTAATGGAGCATTTTATTATGATGTAGTTATATAATGATATATATATGATATATTATATATCATATATTATAGAATGATATTATAACATATTATTCCATTTAGTCTTCTTTCTTAGTATATCAATTATGCCACTTCATTTTTTTTTTTTTTTAAGGTGGAGTCTCACTCTGTAGCCCAGGCTGGAGTGCCGTGGTATGATCACGGCTCACTGCAGCCTCAAACTCCTGGGCTCAAGTGATTCTCCTGCTCCAGCCTCCAGAATGGCTTAGACTATAGGCGCACACCACTGTGCCTGGCTACTTTTTAATTTTCTTGTAGAGACAGGGTCTCACTATGTTGCCCAGACTGGTCTTGAACTCCTGGGCTCAAGCAGTCCTCCTCCCTTCACTTCTCAAAGTGTCGGGATTACAGGTGTGATTCAGTGCACCTGGTCACTTATGCTTCTTCTTACAATCTTTAAAGTGGTTGCCCTAGAATTTGCAATATACATTTACAATGAATTCAAGTCCACTTTCGAATACAGGCATACCTTGCTTAATTGCATTCTGTGAGTACTGTGCTTTTTACAAATTGGAGGTTTGTGGCAACCCTGCATCAAGTAAATTTATTGGTACCATTTTTCCAACAGCATTTGCTCACTTTGTGTCTCCGTGTCACATTTTGGTAATTCTCACAATATGTTAAATATATATCTATATCTATTTATATAGATATACGGATATAGATATATAGTTTTTTTTTTTTTTTTTTTTTTTGGAGATGGAGTCTTGCTCTGTCGCCCAGGCTGGAGTGCAGTGGCATGATCTCAGTTCACTGCAACCTCTGCCTCCCAAGTTCCAGAGGTTATCCTGCCTCAGCCTCCCAGGTAGCTGGGACTACAGATGCGTGTGACCACGTTGGCTAATTTTCGTATTTTCAGTAGAGATGGGGTTTCACCATGTTGGCCAGGCCAGTCTCGAATTCCTGACCTCAGGTGATCTGCCCACCTCAGCCTCCCAAAGTGCTGGGATTACAGGCGTGAACCACTGCACCCAGCCTCTCACTTTAAATCAAATGCCAGAAATAATTACGGTTAATGAGGAAGGTGTTTTGAAAGTCTGTATAGACCGAAAGCTAGATGTCTTGTGGCAAACAGTTAGTCAAGTTCTGAATGCAAAGGAAGAGTTCTTGGAGGAAATTAAAAGTGTGCTCCAGTGAATGCACAATGCTAAGACAGTAAAACAACTTTATTGCTGATATGGAGTGAGTTTTACTGGTCTGGGTAGAAGATCAAACCAGCCACATATTCCTTTATCCAAAGCCTAATCCAAGCAAAGGCCCTAACTGTTCAAGTCCGTGAAGGCTGAGATAGTGAAGAAAGCTGCAGAAGAAAAGTTGGAAGCTAGCAGAGGCTGATTCATTAGGTCTAAGAAAAGAAGCCATCTCCAGAACATAAAAGTGTAAGGGGAAGCAGCAAGTGCTGATGCAGAAGCCACAGCAAGTTGTCCAGAAGATCTACTTAAGATAATTGATGACAGGTGGCAATCATTACAACAGATTTTCAGTGGGGGGGGGAATGTTATGTTGGAAGAAGATGTTATCTAGGACCTTTACAGTTACAGAGAAAAAGACAGTGCTGGCTTCGAAACTTCAAAGGGTGCTGACTTTGGCAGCACATATACTAAAAAAACTGGGATGATACAGAGAAGATTAGCATGGCCCCTGCACAAGGATGACATGCAAATTAGTGAAGCATTCCATAAAACAAACGAACAAACAAACAAACAAAAACTTCAAAGGACAGATTGATTCTCCTGTTAGGGGCTAATGCAGATGGTGATTTTAAGTTGAAGCCAGTGTTCATGTACCACTCCAAAAATCCTAGGGCCCTTAAGAATTATGTTAAATCTACTCTTGGTATGCTCTAGAAATGGAACTACAAAGCTTGGCTGACAGCACATCTGTTTATAGCATGGTATGCTGAATATTTTAAGCCCACTGTTGAGATCCAAAAAAAAAAAAAAAAAAAAAAGGGATTCCTTTCAAATTATTACTGCTCAATGACAATGCACCCAGCCACCCAAGAGTACTCATGGAGATGTACTAGGATATTAATATTGTTTTCAAGCATGCTAACGTAACATTCCTTTGTAACTCACAGATCAAGGAGTCATTGCAACTTTCAAGTATTAGTATTTAAGAAATAAATTTCATAAGGCTATGGCTACCATAGATAGTGATTCCTCTGATGGATCTGGAAACATTAATTGAGAATCTTCTGGAAAACATTCACTATTCTAGATGATGCCATTAAGAACATTCATGATTCATGGGAGGATGTCAAAATATGAACATTCACAGGAGTTTGAAAGAAGTTGATACTAATCCCTTCACAGATGACTTGAAGGGGTTCAAGAGTTCTGTGGAAAAAGTAACTGCAGATGTAGTGGAAACAGCAAGAGAACTAGAAGTGGAACCTGAAGATGGGACTGAATTGCTGCAATCTCATGATCAAACTTGAAGAGATGAGGAGTTGCTTCTTATGGATGAACAAAGCAAGTGGTTTCTTGATAAGGAATCTTCTCCTGGGGAAGATGTTGTGAACATTGTTGAAATGACAACAACTGATATAGAGTATTACAGAAACTTAGTCAATAAAGCAGTGATATGGTTTGAGAGGATTGGCTCCAATTTTGAAAGAAATTCTACTGTAGGTCAAATGCTATCAAATAGTATTGCATACTACAGATAAGTCTTCCATCAAAGAAAGAGTCCATTGATGCAGCAAACTTCACTGTTGTCTTATTTTAAGAAATTGCCACAGCTACCCCAACCTTCAGCAACCACTACCCTGATCAGTCAGCAGCCATCAACAATGAGGCAAGACCCTCTACCAGAAAAAACATTACAATTTGCTGAAGGATCTGATGATCATTAGCATTTTCTAGCATTAACGTGTTTTTAACTTAAGGTAGGTGTTTTTTTCTTTTTTTTTTTTTTTTGAGATGGAGTTTCGCTTTTGTTGCCTAGGATAGAGTGCAATGGTGCAATCTCGACTCACTGCAACCTCTGCCTCCCAGGTTCAAGCGATTCTCCTGCCTCAGCCTCCTGAGTAGCTGGGATTACAGGCACATGCCACCACGCCTGGCTAATTTTAGTATTTTTAGTAGAGACAGGGTTTCTCCATGTTGGTCAGGCTGGTCTCGAACTCCCTACCTCAGATGATTTGCTTGCCTCAGCCTCCCACAAGGTGCTGGGATTACAGGTGTGAGCCACCGTGCCCAGACTTTTTTTTTTTTTTTTTGCAGTGGAGTTTGGCTCTTGTTGTTCAGGTTGGAGTACAATGGGGCAATCGCCACTTATTACAATCTCCACCTCCCTGGTTCAAGTGATTCTTCTGCCTCAGCCTCCTGAGCGGTTTCGATTACAGGTGCCCGCCACTATGCCTGGCTAATTTTTTGTGTTTTTAGTAGAGATAGGGTTTCACCATGTTGGCCAGGCTGGTCTTGAACTCCTGATCTCAGGTGATCCACCTGCCTCAGCCACCCAGAGTGCTGGGATTACAGGCGTGAGCCACTGCACCCAGGTGGTACATCATTTTTTATGACATAATGTAACTGCACACTTAATGAACTACAGTATAGGGTAAATATAGCTTTTATACGCACTGGGAGACAAAAAATTCACATAATTCAATTTACTGCAATATTTGCTTTATTGTAGTGGTCTGGAGCCAAACACACAATATCCCTCTGGTATCCTTGTAACGCTATACTGCTCTGTGAAGAGTGCAAGTATCTTATAATTACAAAACATTCCTAATTCCTTCCTCCCATTCCTTGTATCATTGCTGTCATTCCTTTCATCTACACATAAGCACATTGTTGCTATTACCATTTTGAACAAACTTTAAATACATTGTTGCTGTTGCTATTACTATTTTGAACAAGCTGTCTACTGTCAGACCAATTAAAAATGAGAAAAATAAAAGTTTTTATTTTACCTTTACTTATTCCTTCTCTGATGCTCTTCTTTTTCTTCATGTAGATCCATGTCTCTGACCTATATTATTTTCCTTCTCTCTGAAAAACTTCTTTGTACATTTCTTGCAAGGGCAGATCTACTGACAAAAAATGTGCTCAATTTTTTACATGAAAGAGTCTTTATTTTTCCTTACTTTTGAAAGATGATTTCACAGGGTGCAGAGTTCTAGGCCGGTGTGTTCCTTTTTTTTTGGCGGGGGGAGGGGATGTAGTCTCGCTCTGTCACCCAGGCTGGAGTGCAGGGGCGCAATCTCGGCTCACTGCAAGCTCCGCCTCCCGGGTTCACGCCGTTCTCCTGCAGCAGCCTCCCGAGTAGCAGAGACTACAGGCGCCCGCCACCACGCCTGGCTAATTTTTTTTTGTATTTTTAGTAGAGACGGGGTTTCACCATGTTAGCCAGGATGGTCTCCATCGGCTGACCTTGTGATCTGCCCGCCTCAGCCTCCCAAAGTGGTGGGATTACAGGCGTGAGCCACCGCGCCCGGCGCCGGTGGTTTTTTTCTGTCACCATTGTAACTATTTTACTCTGCTGTCTTCTTGCTTACACAGTTTCTGAGACGTCAGATGTAATTCTTATCTTTGCTCCTCTATAGGTAAAGTTTGTTTTCCTCTGGCTTCCTTCAGGATTTTTCTTTTATCTTTAGTTTTCTGGCATTTGAATATGATGTGCCTAAGTGTCATTTTTTGGGCATTTATCCTGCTCAGTGTTCTCTGAGCTTTCTGGATCTGTTGTTTGGTGTCTGACATTAATTTGGGGAAAATTCTCAATTATTATTGCAAAAAATATTGCTCCTTTTCCTTCTATTTCTTTTCCTTCTAGTATTCCCATTATTGTATGTTACACGTACAATAGCTGTCTCATGTTTCTTAGATATTCTCTTCTGTTTTTTTTCTTCCAGTCTTTTCCGTCTTTGCTTTTCACTTTGGGAGGTTTCCATTGTCATATCCTCAAGCTCAGAGATTCCTCCCTCAGCCACATCCAGTCTGCTAAGAAGTCCATCAAAGGCATTCTTCATTTCCGTTACAGTATTTTGATCTCTAGCATCGTCCATGATTGTGTCTTAGAATTTCCATCATTCTGCTCACATTATCCACCTGCTCTTGCATGTTTTCCCTTTAAAATCCTTAGCATAGTAATCATAGTTGCAAAAATTCCTGGCTTAGTAATTCTAACTTTCCTGCCATATCAGACTCTGGTTTTGATGTTTTAGTCTTTTCAAATTGTGGGTTTTTTTTTTTTTTTCTCCTTTCAGTGTTTTTTGTCAATTTTTGTTGAAAGGTGGACATGCTGTACTAGATACAAGAAACTGCGTTGGTAATGGAGTGGTGAAATGTGGGGGACAGGAAATGTCTATCACCCTATGATTAGGTCTCTGTCTTTTGGTAGTCTTCGCCTCTGGTCTGTGAGCTGTCCCTGCGCTGCTTCAGGTTTTTTTCCCCTTCGGCGGGACAGGGTGGATACAGTAGGCTGGAGTTAACAAATTTTCCTTTTCTCAAGTAGGTTAGGTTTTGATAAAACCCCAGCTGGGCAGACTCTGAAAAATAGTTCCTCCTGAGAGCAGACCTTGTTCAGAACAGAGTGCTCTGGTTTGTTTCAATTTGTTCCTTGCCTCCTCCCCCTGCAGGAAGCATGAAGGGGTTTTTCTCCAAAATTCACTGTAAGAACCAGGTCAGGCGCCTGAAAGTAAAGCTTCCCAAAGTGTGGGGGCCCCCAAGACTGGGTCACCCTGGAAACTTGAACTCACATTTGTCTATACCTAGTTTCCAGCAGTTTGTGAATTACAGTTCCCCTTTTCCTACCCCAGCACTAGTTCCTGGGGTGGTTTCTGCTCTGCTAAGTTGTGATTCTCTGCATTTACCTGTCTGCCTCTTCAGTTTTGGGGGCAGCACTTAGCCCTTTGACTTCACCCCTGTAATAGATCTAAAAAAAAATGTTGATTTTTTTCAGTTTATTCAGCCTTTTACTTGTTAGGACAGAGTAGCATCTTCTAAACTCCTTAGGCGCTAGACTGGAGAGTCAGTTTTTTTGATGTCTCTTTAATTTGCTTTATTCCAAGCCAGTTCCCCTGCGCATTTATACCCATAACAGATAATTTTTAAGAGAGTTCATATCTGTGTATTCTTTCTTAATTAAAAAAGAATTGAAAGTTTGATAGAAGAGCACTGAAAAATGGACAATGTTACTTTTTTCTGTTGTCTATGCCTCAAAAAATTCTAACAATGGGGCCTGAAGTTTTTAAACTGGCACTGTAACTTATGCCCAAAATGTTGATAAAAAACAGATGTCCTATACTGTGTCCATGACAGCACAGAATGCCACGACTTAAAACCAGGCATGAGGGCCGGTTGTGGTGGCTCATGCCTGTAATCCCAGCACTCTGGGAGGCCAAGAAAGGAGGATTGCTTGAGCTGAGGAGTTCAAGACTAGCCTGGGCAATACAGCGAGACCCGGTCTCCATGTTAAAAAGAATAAAGATAGCTATGAGCACATACAACATTAAAACTTAATTTTTTCCTAAGTCTGCTTGACTATCCAAGACAATGTCATAGAAGTTTTGAACTGAAAGAACCTCAGAAGCAGGCTAACTCCGTTCCCTATATTACCAGGGAGGAAACTGACTCCCAAAGAATCTGTGGCTTGTCAAGGTGACACTGGCAGTCAATTGTAGAGATGGGAGTAGAAATAAGGTATCTTCACTTTCAATTATCTTTATGTCTGATTCTTTCATCATCTTCTCTCCCATAGCCTTCTATCCCTTTATTTCATTTCTTTTCCATTTCTTCCTTCCCCTCCTTCCCTCCTTTCCTTCTAATAAGCAAATGAGCAGACTCCAGATTTTTTTTTTTTTTGATAATTTAAAACATGATCTTACTCTGTTGCCCAGGCTAAAGCGCAGTGGTGCAATCACAGCTCACTACAGCCTGGAACTCCTGGGCTCAAACAGTCCTCATGCCTCGTCCTGAGCAGGTAGGACTACAGGTGTGCATGACCATGCCCAGCCAACAACAGACCTTTTTTAAGGAAAACAAATCACCCTGTTACCCTTCTGCCAAGATTTGTCCATAGTGGCATTATTGACGTTTAGGCTAGATAATTCTTTTTTCTTGGGGGCTCTTCTGTGCATTGTAAGGTGTTTAGCAGCATCACCGCATCCTAGCCATTAGATGCAAGTAGTCAATATGAATTCAAAATTTTATGTAGCTCAGGTGACAGGAGATGGTGGTACCAGAAGTCAAGGGTTGGGGTGATAACAAGGCCTCTCAAGGTCGAGGTCTGCTTCGTGGTGACTCAGCAGGAGACTCTGTGACTTGACTGCTGGGAAACCCTTTGGGAGACCTGACCTGGGGCCAAAGTAAAGTTATCCTGAGTTGTGAACCTATGCTATTTAAGGAAAAAAAAAAAACAAAACCCAAAACCCAAGAAAAAAAACAAACAAAAAAGCCACAAAGTTTTATGTAGTTGTAGCAATAGCCTAGACACAATTTCTTTTCTTTTCTTTTTTTCCTTTTGAGATGGAATCTCATTCTTTCACCCAGGCTAGAGTGCAGTGGCATGATCACCGGTCACTACAACCTCCGCCTCCCAGGTTGAAGCAATTCTCCTGCCTCAGCCTCCCAAGTTGCTGGGACTACAGGTGCGTGCCACCATACGTGGCTAATTTTTGTATTTCTAGTGGAGATGGGGTTTCGCCATGTTGGCTAGGCTGGTCTCAAACTCTTGACCTCAGGTGATCCACCTACCTTGGCCTCCCAAAGTGCTGGGATTACATAAAAAGGATGCCTCAAACCCTAACTTAACAAAAAATAAATGAAAAAAAAAAAAGGGTGTGGGAGAAGGGATGTATTAACTTTCTTAACACTAAAGACAAGGGTTGTTGTACTGCTCTGAGATGAATAGGTCTGGGAAGTCAAATGATACCACCAGGATTTTCTCTCCTTGTCTCAGATCTGCTTTCTGCTATGTTGGCTTCATTTTCATGAACTGCAGACAAACTGAGGATATAGCTGCAGGGAGTTTCAACCTTATGATCCACAGTTTACCAACCCAAATCAAATAGAGGCTTTCTTCTAGCAGTTTCCCAGGAAAACACTCTGATTGGCCCAACTTGAGTCATGTGACTAACACTCAGCCTAATCACTGTGGCTGTGGAGACAGATTATTAAGAGTGGTCAGTCCTAGGTCACTTGCCTACACCTTTGACAGAGGAAAGTACCCTAGAAATTAAATGATTAGGGTAAAGGAGACACAGTTCCACAATAGACAAAGGGATGCTGTCACTGGAAAGGAAAGCAGGGATGCTAGATAGACAAAAATACCAGATGTCCATGTCATCTGTTTACAATATTCAATGACTCATTTCCTCAAGTTGTAGTGCTATGATTTCCTTAAGTGTTCTGCTACCATTGAACTTTAAGGTGATTTGAAATATTTTTCCATTACAAAAGCAGTGTTCTTTTTCAGTGCCTTCTGAATGACGTCTACTAAATTTCCCATCGGTTTTCTCAAACGGGCCTTTGGTTTGAATTCGGAACTACAAGATTGAAAATGGAATGATTTACTACCTAATTTAAGGCCATTCAGTTTTGCTTTATCCCCTTTTGCTTTTATACTTCCATTATAATCCTTCCATCTGTGATTATACCAACGGTTGTGGCAGTATCTGCTCCAGCTGCAGGGGTACATTTGAATACATTAGTGTGCTATGTCAGTGGTTTAGGAAATGTTTTATGGTAGCATGAAGATTTATTTCTAACTCTTGTAGGACCTGCTTTATTATTTCTTTTAACTATTAACCTCAAAAACAATATTGTTCAATTTTAAGCCTTTAGACCTGTACATGCACTTAAAATACAGGATCACTCTAGTATCCTAATGTCTGTGAAATATGCCTCTGGTTGTTTTATTACTATGAAATCTATCTACCTCATTTACCTGTATAAATTTACTTCTCCATATTTTAAGGCCTAGCTCAAATGTTACTCCCTTTTACATGATTTAGTCAGACAATATTAATCAAAGGAATGTTAAATAGTAAAAGTGAAATTACATGAAAAGCCTCACATTTTGCATATTTAAACTGTTTTTCATTGTCTTACACGGTGTTGAAGGTGGGACCCACTCTTAAATCTTCTTTTAGTGGTGGAATGAGGTACATATTGTTCATTAGTGTCACTCATATTGAATTTATGATTTGTCGAGGTGAATTTACAAACAGTAGGTAGTCCTGTTGCTGGAGGGTCATCTGTGAATGAAGCCAATGATACCATTTGAGGGGCTCCGTGTCTCCATCCACATCCCATAATGTGGATTTTTGCCACTTATTTCAGCGGTATATACAAAAACTGCTTGTTGCCTTCATAATATTTGTTTCTCTATTTGTCTTTCCCTACTGTGAGCCCCCAAAATCTAAAATAGGTCTCAGTCAATTTAGGAAGTTTATCTTGCCAAAGTTAAGGATGCGCACCCGTAACACAGCCTCAGGAGGTCCTGATGACATATGCCCAAGGGGGTCCAAGCACAGCTTGCTTTTATACATTTTAGGGAGACATGAGACATCAATCAGTACATCTAAGACGAACATTGGTTCGGTCTGGAAAGGCAGGACATCTCAGAAGTGGTGCAGGAGCTTCCAGGTCACAGGTAGATAAGAGACAAATGGTTGCATTCTTTTGAGTTTCTGATTGGCCTCTCCAAAGAAGGCAATCAAATGTGCATTTATCTCAATGAGCAGAGAGATGATGTTGAATAGAATGGGAGGCAGGTTTGCCCAAGCAGTTCCCAGCTTGACTTTTCACTTGGCTTAGTGATTTTGGGGCCCCAAGATTTATTTTCCGTTCATATAACATACCAACTTTCACATTTTGCCCGAAGAAAATCTGTAGAGAGGCCGGGCGGGGTGGTTCACGCCTATAATCCCAGCACTTTGGGAGGCTAAGGCAGGCGGATCACAAAGTCAGGAGTTTGAGACCAGCCTGGCCAACGTGGTGAAACCCCATCTCCACTAAAAATACAAAAATTAGCCAGACATGGTGGCACGTGCCTGTAGTCCCAGCTACTCAGGAGGCTGAGGCAGGAGAATCGCTTGAACCCGGGAGGTGGAGGTTGCAGTGAGCCGAGATTTGTCACTGCACTCCAGCCTGGGCAACAGAGCAAGATTCCATTTCAATAAATAAATAAATAAATAAATAAAATCCATAGAGAGCTGTAGAGGTTACTGTGGCCATAATCTGTTGTAGTCCATGCTTCAAGACCTGCAAGAACTTCATCTTGTCCCAAAAGATGCGATTTCTTTTTTTTTTTTTTAAGACGGAAACCCTGTCTCTATGAAAAATACAAAACTTAGCTGGATGCAGTGATGTGCATCCCAGCTACTGGGGATGCAGAGGTGGGAGGATTGCTTGAGCCTGGAAAGTCAAGGCTTTAATGAGCCATGATCATTCCACTGCACTCCAGGCTGGGCAGCACAGCAAGACACTGTCTCAAAAAAAAAAGAAAAAAAAAGAAAAGAAAAGAAGCAAATAAAAGGTTTGTCATTAGGAGATATTTTAATGAATTATAATATTGTCATACAATGGAATACTTTGCAGCTTTAAAAACAAATAAGTTTTTATATGTCGATATGGTACAACTTCCAAGATATATAGGCGCTATAGCAGAATAATTAAAAGTTTGGACCCTGGAGACTGACTCTGTAGATTCAAATACCAGCTCTGCTAATTATTAGCTGTGTAAACTTGGACAAATTTTTCAAGCTCAGTTCCTTAGTTTTTTCATCTGTGAAATAAGGATGCCAACAGCAACTACCCCGCAAGATTGTTTTGAGGCGCAAATGAGTTGCTACTTACCATGCACTTAGAACAGTGTCTCACATGTAGTGAAATAATTGAACCACAGCAGTGAGATGTGAGTGAATAATTTTTGAAATGTAATATAATTCATAAAAAATGAAAACTGAATCTTTGAAAAATTCATTGCCATGAAACATTTTCACCGTTTCTGCCGTGGGTTGTAGTGTTGTACATTTTCACGGCCAGGAATATCTCCTCTTTTATAGTCTTCTATTATTATAATCTCTCTGAGGACGAGGCCTGGGTTTTCCTCAGTTTGTAGACCTGCATGGCCTCTGGCTTCTGCCATGTTTAGGGCAAAATCCTTACGTATTTGTTGACTAACTTAATAAAATACTCAGGTTCCTGTCTGCATATAAGTATAATTGCAGAGCCCTGACATGTAGAGAGTAGTTTTAGGCCCTGTTAGGAGGCTGATCCTGTAATTTCAACATTAAGGACAAGTCTGTAGGTTTTTTTTTTAACATAGAGGGAGGAAGTTTATATCTAGCTGGAGCAATATTCTGGGAGGTTTTATCACTAGTGAGATGTGTTTATCACTACTTAGATGTATAAGGGCAGGCCAACTCTTAACCTTTCTGAGACTCAGAGGTTCTAAGAAAACAACGGGAAGTTGCAGTGAGCCGAGAACACGCCACTGCACTCCAGCCTGGGAGACAGAGACGCTGTCTGAAAAAAAAAAAAAAAATGGTGTCATATCTGTATATAATGTACACGCACCCTCCTATTAAATCATCTCTAGATTACTGATAATTCCTAATACAATGTAAATGATATGTAAGTAATTGTTATACTATATTGTTATTATTATTTTATTTTATTTTTTGAGATGGAGTTTTGCTCTTGTTGCCCAGGCTGGAGTGCAATGGCCAATCTTGGCTCACTGCAACCTCTGCCTCCTGGGTTCAAGCCATTCTTCTGCCTCAGCTTCCCGAGTAGCTGTGATTACAGGCATGCGCCACTATACCCAGCTAAATTTGTATTTTTAGTAGAGATAGGGTTTCTCCATGTTGGTCAGGCTGGTCTCGAACTCCCAACCTCAGGTGATCTGCCCGCCTCGGCCTCCCAAAGTGCTGGGATTACGGGCATGAGCCACCACACCCAGCCTATATTTTTAGATGTATGTCATGTTTTATTGCTTTTTTTTTTTTAAATGTTTTCTGAATACTTTTGATCTGCTCTTGGTTGAATCTGTGTATGTGGAAGGCTTGGATGTGGAGGGCCAACTCTGCTTCACTATGAGTATATTACCTAGATATTTAAACTTCTTAAAAAACCTGTGGATGAATAAAAATATTCAATGTATTAGGAATATGAGGAAAAGTATAACAAGATCATTTCACCTAACTTCTTTTTTTTTCTTTTTGAGACAGAGTCTCGCTCTGTCAACCAGGCTGGAGTGCAGTGGTGTGATCTTGGTTCACTGCAGCCTTGACCTCTTGGACTCAGATGATCCTCACACCTCAGCCTCCCAGGTAGCTGGGACTACAAGCATGCACCATCACACCCGGCTAATACTTGTAGTTTTTGTAGAGATGGGGTTTCACCATGTAGCCCAGACTGGTCTTGAACTTCTGGGCTCAAGCAATCCACCCACCTCAGTCTCCCAAAGTGCTGTGACTACAAGCGTGAGCCACTGTGCCTGGCCATTTGGTATAACTTAAGCCTTTGCCTCTGAGATTAAGGTCACCTAAAATTCTTAAGTAAAATAAGGCCTAAAATGTTTCCTTTGTGATATTTAGTGATATGGTTTCTCTGCATTCCTAAATCATTTCAAATAAATGTTAGCTATTATCTCAGGTAGGGTTGATCGCATCGCCTTTTTCCAGAGTAATTTTACTATAAAATATAATAATGAAAATGAAGCATTTTCTTTTTATCTTTCTTTTTTCTTTTCTTTTTTTTTTTTTTTTTTGAGTTTTTTTGAGATTTTTCAGTTTCGTGCTTTCACTCAGTTGTGTAATGGTGTGATCTTGGCTGCAACCTCTGCCTCCCAGGTTCAAGTGGTTCTCCTGCCTCAGCCCTCCTGAGGAGCTGGGATTACAGGCACCTGCCACCACGCCCAATTAATTTTTATTTTTTTAGTAGAGACGATATTTCAGCATGTTGACCAGGCTGGTCTCAAACTCCTGACCTCAGATGATCCACCCACCTCGGCCTCCCAAAGTGCTAGGATTATAGGCATGAGCCATCGCGCCTTGCCAGTCATAGCATTTTCAAGGCACAAGTTTATAGGTGTGTACTGTTTTGGAAAGCCTTAAGTGTGAAAATCCCCAAATGTTTAGTAAATTGGAGGATTGCGTATATTCAATGAGAAGAATTCTTCATGTTCCAAAATAATAAATCATGGAATTTCTCTAAACAGCAGGGCATGACAACTCATGTGCATTTGGTAAGAGAAACTTCAGAGTCTACCTGGGAAAATTGTCCCATGTAACCCAGTACAAAGCTTCCAGAGTGATATGTATCACAGAGCAATGCATAGCTAGCTAAACAGATCAGCTGTTTAAATCAATTACGTAACCAGGGGTTTGGGGATCAGATGGAAGAGCCACATTAGACTGGATGGTGAGAGATCTCTCTCAAGAGGTGATATTTGAGACAAAACCTCAATAGAATAAAGCCTGAACAAAGCTCAAGGAACCAACCTTTTGGAAGATCCACCAATAGGTCTTCAAAAGGCTAGGTCCTTCAGAAGAGCCCAGCCAGTAAGGTCTCTTAGGTCAAAATAAGGTCGGTGGATCAAAGAACAGAAAGGCCAGATTGCCTGGAGTATAAGGGGTGTGTAAGCTAGGAAGAGTGGTTCTACAATTAAGTTAAGAGATATAAACAAGGACCAGATCGATGGAATCTGAAGGAACCATGAAGGAACCATGGTAAGTGCATGTAAATTACCCCACTTGGCGCTTGAAAATTTTTAAAAATGCAGTAAGTGGAAACTCTTATTTATTAGACATCATGTTATTCTTTTCTCCATAATCCTAATTTAAATGTTTTTTTTAAAATAGGGGTAACTTTATTCCTTATTATACATGCAAATGAACATTTAGAAATTACTTGTGAAATTTGAACCTCATGTCTTCAATAACCTTGTTAAATTTAAATTCTATTAAAAAACATAAGAAATCTGAGAGTGGTGGCTCACACCTGTAATCCCAGCACTTTGGGAGGCTTAGGTGGGAGAATCACTTGAGCCCAGGAATTTGAGACCAGCCCAGCCAACAAAGTGAAACCTTGTCTCTATCAAAAAATTAAAAAAAAAAAAAATAGCCAGGCATGGTGGTGTGCACCTGTGGTCCCAACTATTCAGTAGGCTGAGATGGGAGGATTAGGAGAGCTATGATCATGCCACTGCACTCCAGCCTGGGTGACAGAATGAGACCCTGTCTCAAATAAATAAATAAGTAAATAAAATAAAAAACATAAGATGAATTTCCTAATTGAAAGGCAATAAAACTAGGTATTCATATCATACTCTCTGGTTTACAAATTTTTAAAATTGTTTCTTGCCTAGATTTATGCTGAAAGGCTCTCTCCATTTCTCAACCGTGAGACTCCTCAGTCAGGAAAACATTTTCCTAAAATTCGATCAGTTTTTTGAGAACACATGGACACAGAAAGGGGAACAACACACACTGGGGCCTTTTGGAGGATGGAGGGTGGGAAGAGGGAGAGGATCAGGAAAAATAGCTAAATAACTAATAGATACTAGGCTTAATACCTGAGTGATTGAAATAATCTGTACAACAAACTCCCATGACACAAGTTTACCTGTGTAACGAACCTGCACTGGCACCACTGACCTTAAAATAAAAGTAAAAAAAAAAATCCAGTTTTTGTAGTTTATCTTTAATCAATCTGGGATTTATTTTAGGCGTTGTGTGGGCTAGAGATTACAGTAGGCTGAATAATGGCTCCCAAATATGTCCAAATTCTAATCCCTGAAAAATGTGAATGTTACTTTATGTGGCAAAAGTGACTTTACAGATACAATTTAGTTATGGGTGCTGAGATGGGGAGATTATCCTGGGTTAACTGGGTGGGCCTTAAATGTCATCACAAGTGTCCTTAAAAGAGGAAGGCAGAAGGAGATTTGACAAAGAAGAGGAAGAGGCCATGTGAAGACAGAGCAGAGAGAGAAACTTGAAGATGTTATGCTGCTGCCCTGGAGATGGAGGAAGGGGCCTGGAGCCAAGGAGTGCAAGAAATGCAGCCCTAAAAGCTAGAAAGGGCAAGGAAGAATTTCCCCCTAGAGCTTCTGGAGGGAGGGTCCTGCCCATATGTTAGACTGTGTTCCTTGATTTCCAGCCTCTGGGCTCCAGAACTGTAGGAATAAACTTACGTTGTTTCAAACTGTCTAGTTTGTGGTAATTTGTAGCAGCAGTAATGGGAAATTAACACAGAGATGGAACCCAATTTTTGCCACACAGTTAACTAATTGTCCCAGTACCATTTATTGTATACTACATTATTTCCTAACAGGTCAGGAATATTAACTTTTTCATAACGTCAATGCCCACATATAACTGAGTCTGTTTCTATTCTATGTTACCAGTCAATTTATTTACTCTTGGGTCAATATCAGACTTTTAAACAACAATTTTATAGTATATTTAAATGAGTGGTAGGGTGAGTCCAATATTCTTTTTTTTTTCCAAAAAATTTCTTACTTTCAGCTGCATTTATTCTTCTAGATGAACTTTAGCATCAATTGGCCTAGTAAAACATTTTGAATTTTGATTGAAACTGCATTAAATATCTAGATTCATTCAAATATTTTTATTCAGAAACATAGACTCCCTTTTAGGTCTCTACCCCAACCCCTAACCCTTCGATAAAATTTTGTATTTTTATCACTTAGGACTTGTATATTTTTTAAGGTTGATTTCTTAAGGCTTACTTCTTTATTGCTATGTGGAACAAGGTCTTCTTGAAGTTACATTCCTTTTTTTTTCTTGAGACAGGGTTTCACTCTGTCGCTCAGACTGGAGTGCAGTGGCATGATCTTGGCTCACTGCAGCCTCCACCTCCCAGGCTCAAGCGATTCTCCTGCCTCAGCCTCCTGAGTAGCTGGGATTACAGGAATGTGCCACAACCACCCAGCTAATTTTAGTACTTTAGTAGAGATGGGGTTTTACCATGTTGGCCAGGTTAGTCTTGAACTTCTGACCTCAAGTGATCCACCCACCTTGGCCTTCCAAAGTGCTGGGATTACAGGCATGAGCCACCGCACCTGGCAGAAGTTACATTTCTAATTAGATGCTATTGGCATGTAGGAACACTATTGGATTTTGAATTTGACCACTCTGCTGAATCCACTTAATGTCTCTCAGATTTTCTAGTGGGATAATATCATTTATAAATATTATAATCTTTTCTCCTTTTTACTGTTTATTTTTCTTATTTGTTTTTCTTGTTTTATTGCATTAGTTGGAATCTACAGAACAGTGTTAAATGATGGTGGTGTTAATAGGCATATTTACCTTTTTTCTGACTTTAATTGGAATGCCTTTGATGTTTCACTATTAAATATGATGCGTGTTTTACTTTGTATATTTTGTGGAGGTATTTTAACATAATCTATCTATTTATCTATACCTGTATTAGTTCATTTTCACACTGCTACAAAGACACTACCTGAGACTGGGTAATTTATAAAGAAAAGAGGTTTAAGTGACTCACAGTTCTGTATGGGTGGTGAGGCCTCAGGAAGCTTACAATCATGGCTGAAGGGGAAGCAGGCACCTTATTCACAAGGTGGCAGGAGAGAGAGAAAGAGAGAGAGAGAGAGACAGGGAAGGAGGAAGAGCCCTTTATAAAACCATCAGATATTGTGAGAACTCACTCACTACCATGAGAACAGCATGGAGGAAACCACCCCAATGGTCCAATCACCTCTCACCAGGTCCCTCTCTCGACACATGCAGATTATGGGGATTACAATTCAAGATGAGATTTGGGTGGGGACACAGAGCCAAACCATATCATTGCAGCCCTGACCCTTCCCAAATCTTATGTCTTTTTTACATTTCAAACCGATCATGCCTTCCTGAGAGTTCACTAAAGTCTTAACTCATTTCAGCATTAACTCAAAAGTCCAAGTCCAAAGTCTTACCTGAGACAAGGCAAGTTCCTTCTGCCTATGAGCCCGTAAAATAAAAAACAAAGGGACTAGAGGCCCCATGTGAGTTCGACATTCAGTGGGGGCAGCCATTAAATCTTAAAGCTCTAAAATAATCTCCTCTGACTCCAAGTCTCACATCCAGGGCATGCTGATGCAAGGGTTGTGTTCCCATGGCCTTGGGAAGCTCTTTCATCAACTGCCATTGAGTGCCTGCAGCTTTTCCAGGTGCACAGTGCAAGCTGTAGGTGGATCTATCATTCTGGGGTCTGGAGGATGATAGCTGTCTTCTCACAGCTCCACTAGGCAGTGCCCCAGTGGGTACTCTGTGTGTAGGTTCCAACCCCACATTTCCCTTCTGTACTGCCCTAGCTGAAGTTCTCCATGAGGGCTCTGCCTCTGCAGCAGACTTCTGTATAGACATTCAAGCATTTCCATACATCCTCTGAAGTCTAGGCAGAGGTTCCAAAGCCTCAATTCTTGACTTCTGTGCACCCACAAGCCCAACACCACATGGAAGCTGTCAAGGCTTGGGGCTTACTTCCTTTGAAGAAACAGCCCAAACTGTACCTGGGCCCCTTTTAACCATGGCTAGAGCTGGAGTGGCTGGGAAGCAGGGCACCAAGTCCTGAAGCTTCACAGAGCAGTGGGGCCATTTTTTCCTCCTAGGCCTCACAGCCTGTGATGGGAGGAGCTGCCGTGAAGACCTCTGACATGCCCTGGAAACATTTTCCACAGTGTCTTAACAATTAACATTTTGGCCCCTTGTTACTTACGCAAATTTCTGCAGTAGCTTGAATTATTCCCCAGAAAATTGGTTTTTCTTTTTTACCACACGGTGAGGCTGCAAATTTTCCAAATTTTAACATTCTGTCACTTCTTGAACACTTTGCTGCTTAGAAATTTCTTCTGCCAGTTACCCTAATCATCTCTCTCAAGTTCAAAGTTTCACACATCTCTATGGCAGGGGCAGAATGCCGCTGGTCTCTTTGCTAAAGCATAGTAAGAGTGACTTTTGCTCCAGTTTCCAATAAATTCCTGATGTGGTTTGGCTCTGTGTCTCCACCCAAATCTCACCTTGAATTATAATAATCCCCATGTGTTGTGGGAGGGACCCAGTGGGAGGTAATTGAATCATGGGGGCAGGTTTTTCCTGTGCTGTTGTGGTGATAGTGAATAAATCTCAAGAGATCTGATGGTTTTATAAGGGGGAGTTCCCCTGCAGAAGCTTCCTTTTGTCTACTACCATGTAAGATGTCCTTTTGCTCTTCCTTCATCTTCTGCCATGAATGTGATGCCTCTCAAGCTATGTGGAACTGTGAGTTCATTAAACATCTTTTCTTTATAAATTACCCAGTTTCAGGTATGTTTTTATTAGCAGCATGAGAACAGACTAATATAGTTACTTATCTACATCTGAGACCACTTCACCCTGGACTTCATAGTCCATATCACTATCAGCATTTTGGTCAAAACCATTTGACAAATCTGTAGGAAGTTCCAAACTTTCCCATATCTTCCTGTCTTCTTCTGAGCCCTCCAAATTGTTCCAACCTCTACCTGTTACCCAGATTCAAAGTTGCTTCCACATTTTTCAGGTTGTTTTTACAGCAGTACCCCACTCTACTGGTACCAATTTACTGTACTGTTTTCACACATACTACCCTAGACTGGGTAATTTATAAAGAAAAGAGGTTTAATTGACTCACAGTTCTGAGACTGTGGCTTGGGAGGCCTCAGGGAACTTACAATCATGGTGGAGGGGGAAGAAGACACCTTCTTCACAAGGTGGCAGGAGAGAGAAGGGGGAAGAGCCCCTTATAAAACCATCAGACCTCATGAGAACTCACTCATTATCATGAGAACAGCATAGGGGAAACCACTTCCATGATCCAGTGGCCTCCTACCAGATCCCTCCCAAGACACTTGGAAATTATGGGGTTTATGGAGTTTAAAATTTGAGATGAGATTTCGATGGGGACACAGAGCCAAACTATATCAATACCTATTTACATATACGTAATAATAATAAGAATATTTACTCTTATTTCTGGATTATTAATTTTTTCTTTAAATCAGAAGTGCCGATAAAATATTATTAAATGATTTACAAATCTATCATTATAAGTTTATTAATGTTCATTCTTTTATCATATAACAAAACCTATTGTATTATTTTATGTTTTTCATTTAACATTTGTTTAGTATTTAAATAGTCTATTGTTCTTTTTTGTATTTAATAAAATCAGACCTACAAAATGAATTTGGAAGTGTTTTGTCTTTTTCTTTGCTAAAGTTTAAAAACAGTTTAAAATAACAGAAATAGGAAACTCCTTATAGGCCAATAGAACTATATTAGTCTAGTCCCTTTTTGGTGGTAGATTTTTGGCAACGTTTCCAATTCTCTTCTATAGTTATTTAGTTTATTCAGGTTTCCTACAACTTTTGAAACAATTTTTCTTTTTTTTTGAGACAGAGTCTCGCTTCTTTGCCCAGGCTGGAGTGCAATGGCACCATCTCGGCTCACTGCAACCTCCGCCTCCCAGGTTCGAGCAATTCTCCTGCCTCAGCCTCCCCAGTAGCTGGGATTACAAGCATGTACCACTACACCAGGCTAATTTTTGTATTTTTAGTAGAGATGGGGTTTCACCATGTTGACCAGGCTGTCTTGAACTCCCGACCTCAAGTGATCCGCCCACCTTGGCCTCCCAAAGTGCTGGGATTACAGGTGTGAGCCATGGTGCCCGGCCTTGAATCGATTTTTGTAACACATTCTAGATAATAATGAGAAAATGTTAACATTCAGTATCTATAAAGTATGCCTGCAAATCAATAAGATAAAAGATCCACTTAAAAATAAGCAAGTGACAAATGTGCAAAATTAATAGAAGAAAAATTCAAATAGCCATTTGATGTGTGCTTTAAATCTGTTATATTTACGGTAACCATATATACCTATTTCCCTGGCAGAGTCCTGGTTTACATGTATTTGTCCAGTCAAATTATGACTAATATCACTTTTTGTCTCGAAAACTTCCTATTTGGGGCTGGGTGTGGTGGCTTACGTCTGTAATCCCAGCACTTTGGGATGCTGAGGAGGGTGGATCACTTGAGGTCAGAAGTTCGAGACCAGACTGAATAACATGGTGAAACTCCATTTCTACTAAAAAGTATAAAATTAGCTGGGCATGGCAGCGCATGCCTGTAATCCCAGCTACTTGGGAGACCAAGGCAGGGGAATCACTTGATCCCAGGAGATGGAGGTTTCAGTGAGCTGAGATCACGCCATGATACTCCAGCCTGGGCAACAAGAGCAAAACTTGTCTCAAACAAACAAACAAACAAACAAAAAGAAACAAAAAGAAAACTTCCTATTTGGACTATAAATTTTACTGTCTCTTTACTTAGAATAAATGAGATGCAAGTGTAAATGACAGTAAAGATTTTATTATTATTACCAATCAGATTAGCAAACATTAAAAAGATTTATAATATACATTGCTGGAAAGGGTGTGTTAAACGGAATAATATTGGTGAAAGTGTTGGTATTCTCTTTTCAGGTTAGAAATTTGGCTAAATCTACTAAAATTTCAATTGCACATATCATTTGTTCTAGCTATTGGACTTTTGGAATCTTAACTAAAGGGAATAGTGGTGGCATGGTGCAAAGACATGCATTGACAAAGTTGTTATAATAGTCCAAAATTGGAAACAATTTACATGTGTATCAGCAGGCTATTGATTAAATAAATAAAGATGCACCTATGAAAGGAAATACTATGTAGATCTTTAAAACAGTGAGATGTAGTAAGATGCAGAATGATATTATGGTTTTAACGGGTATTTGGAGAAATATGCACATCTATCATTTATTTTTCTACGCTTAGAGAAAAAAGCTTGAAAATATATACACCACATTTAACACCTATATCATGAGGGTTAGATGAACAGAAACGGAAACAGAAAATTTGATAAAGGTTTTGTTAAGTATTAGGGGGAAAATAGTTTTTGAAAAAAAAAAACCCAACTTATTTGGCAGTAATACAAGACACTACATATGCTAGAAGGAAACAGAAAATCTGGTTTGGCTTGGTAACAGGTGTCAGAGAGTAGTAATCTTCTAGTTCTGTTAATGTTTCTTCTGGTTGGAAGTGTGATTTTTTTCCTCTGTCAGAAAGCTTCATGGCTATATAAAAGATTTTTCAATTCTAGAGATAAGCGAATGCTAGACCACAGCCCATGGAGTTATTATTTTTTATCGTTCTGTAAGAATATACAGTCTTAGAATTTTAAGGCAGTAAGGGCCTCAAGCCCCTTCTTGTCAATGCTCTCATTTTTTTTTTTTTTTTTTAGTGATAAAAAGAAAGTTTTATCTATTTCATCCAGGAATATATGCTCTGTATCTTATATGTAATATTCCAGAGAAAAAGTTACCTATACCTGTTTTTTGAAGAATAGATATTCTTAATATCCACACCATTCAAGGACAATGTAAAAACAAAACAAAACTGCAAAAAACAAACCCCCAAACCCCAAAACCCCAATATTGTAGGTCAGTCTCCTACCTGAGTCTGTGTGAAAAAATAAAAATATTACAAAGTAAAATCAAGCAGTTAATTAAAAATAACAGACTCAAGGACAAAGAACTCTTCAAGTCCATCAGAAAAACTACTCAGTGTAAAAGTGGATAAATAGGTTCATATGCAATTCCCAGGAAATAAAATGCAAATGGAGTAACCACATAAAATATTCTCAAGTTCATTATGACCATGAAAATGAAAATTAATTACCATACAAATAATATTCCTTCATATCATATTGATGACAATAAAACATTTTTAGAAAGCTAAACGTTTGTGAGAATGGGAAGAAAGAAGATTACACACTGCTAAAAGTATGCTGGAAAAAAATTTAGGATATCTGGTAAAAGTGCACATACTCTAAAACCAAGAAATTCTATAATCAGGTATGTGTCAGATATTTTCTAGGCTATGTGTATATCAATGTTCTCCTTTTACAAATAAAGTAACCAAAGCCTAACTCTTTTTACTATTAATATATATAAAATTACTTAGAATAGTTTGTGGTATATATTAAGGATTATATAATAATATATAGTTATCTATGATCATCCTCATCTTCATCAACAATAGTCAGTTGTAGATGAAATTTTATTAATTAACATCATTAATATTGACAAACACATTTTAGGTGATCATCATTGGATCTCTGGAGCAGTATCCTAACAGTCGAATTAAAAACCTGCCAAAATTTAACCAGACGATGACGTTTGGAGGACATTCCTTCTTCTCCCACCCAGAGCCACGCTCGTGCGTGCTTCCACAGTGACAGTCTGACCTTTTGAAACTTGGAGATCATACTTTGATCCTTGAAAACGCCCCACCGCCTTCCCAGAGGCTGCCGGTCTCCACGTTCGCGTTCCACCTGGTAGAATCCCTTGACAGTTTCAGTACCTGGCCGCCAAGGCTTTGGGAGTTAACGCCTACCTGGACGGGAGGCACTGGGGAGAAGAGAGGGAAGGCTCTGAAACCCAACCGAGAAGGCGGGCTGGGGGAAGTCACTCCGGGTGCCAGCACCCGGAGAGAGCTACTCTGGGGCCAGGCAAGCATCCCGCCTAGGCTCCCTAGTGCATATTAGTGAGTGACACGACGGCGACAGGACACATGAAGAAGTGTCAGATGACAGCTGCGCCTGGCGCGCAAGGTGGTTCATTTTATTTTTGGTAGCTAGACGCCAGTAGGACGCACCACTTCAGCTCTAAACTGGAACTGGTGGTCCCAAGATGTTTTCTGTTCTTTTTCATTTTTTTGAGACAGGGTCTCGCTCTGTCGCCCAGGCTGGAGTGCAAAGGCGAGATCTCAACTCATCGCTACCCCCTCCTCCTGGGTTTGAGTGAACCTCCCACCTCAGGCTCAGTAGCTGGGACCACAGGCGCGAGCCACCACGCCGGCTAATTTTTATATTTTTTGCAGAGACAGGGTCTCGCTATGTTGCCAAGGCTGGTCTCGAACTCCTGGCCTCAAGTGATCCGCCCGCCTCAGCTTCCCGAAGTGCCCTACTAGCGTGAGCCACCCCGCCGGTCTGTCTCCAAGATTTTCGTTGCAAGGATGGAATGGTCGCTTCTGTGCGGATCCTCCAAACCATCGTTGGGAGAGGCCTCCTTAAAGTCTGGGAGAAAAGTTGTTTCGGGTGGATATGAAAGTAAGGCAAAGCCGGAAAGAGGAGAGTAGCCGAAACAAGCAAAGTGATCGCGATGGGTTTAGGAAGGTGATCTGGCGTGCTAAACGGCGTTTCCGGAGAAATCCGAAAACTATTGCTTTACAGAAGTATACTAGAGAGCTGCCCTGGGTCTGGAAACCCCTTAAGGGATCAAAATGGATGCAATGGGTATCCTTCTCCAATGACACCCCTCAGGGCCGGTAGCCTGGCAGTTCGCCACCCGCTGCCTCCCTTTCCGCAGCCAGGCTCGCAGCCGCTCAGCTACCTCTAAAGCCCGGAGCAGGGAAGTCCGCGCAGGCCTGGACGGCCCGGGTGGTATCCTGTCTTCCCGCACACTGCGCATGCGCAGGGGGTGGACTGCCAGGTCGGCTCAGGGAGCCGTGACGAGTCCGGAAGCGCCTGCGCGCGCTCCTCGGTACGAGAACTAGTTTTGTTCCGTGCCCTCCGGACTGGAACCTTTCGGAGAGAACCCCCGGCAGGACCAACCCCGCACCCGCCAGCACCGCGGCAATGTCCAGCAACAGTTTTTCTTACAATGAGCAGTCCGGAGGAGGGGAGGCGACGGAGCTGGGTCAGGAGGCGACCTCAACCATTTCCCCCTCGGGGGCCTTCGGCCTCTTTAGCAGCGATTTGAAGAAGTGAGGAGAAAGGTTTGGGGTATGGGGATGGGAGGGAGGAGCTGGGGACTCGGAGGAGTGGGCGCCGGGTGGGTTCCCTGGAGTGGAGCGGGGTCGCCCTGAGATCTGAGCAGAGCTGGGCGGTAACGTGTCCCACGGGTGGGTGGGTGGGGTTGGTTGGCGGTGGTGGGAGTTGGGGGAGTTTGGGGCGTGTGTGTGTAGGGGTCTCTAGTAGTTTTCAAACTTTAGTGAAAAGGCAACCGCTTGGTGAGCTTAGATCCCACCCCTGAAGACACTGATTGAATTGGACTTGGTCTGGGCTCAGGAGTCTGAATTTTGAGCATAGTCTTCTAAGTTTATTTACCGTTCGCCGGATCAGACTTTGATACATTCCCTGATTAGGGTGAAACGAGTGTTTTGGTCAAGGTGAGAGTGCGAGTGTTGCTTTGTGGGAAGTTATTTTGTGACCCCGGAGTGTAGGAGGAGAGAGGTGGGTTTAGGCTGTTCGAATGGACAAACTGGTTTATACCAGTATCGGTGTTCTTGGATTATATCCTTTGCACTACAGACAAAAACACCAATCCAAAATAAGCATATGAATAGAAAATATTTTAAGAGTGTTACTGTGAACAAATCCTAAACTTTTACAAATTAATAATGTGAAGTTTAAAAACGAATGTTAAACAAGGTACACTTCGTTTTGTAAAAAGTATCACCGAGAAATAGAAAGAAATCCCAAGTTGTTTGTTTGGGGGGTGGGATGGTGGTATTGGGGTGGTGGTAGTGGTTAAATTTACCAGAATTATCATTTTTACGTTTCTCTTATTTTAAATCTTTCATTAGTAAGCAATATGGTCACATAATAGTCTGTCGCTAAATTCATGCTAAATTAAGGTAGAATAGCTGTGCTGGTAGCTTTGCAGATATGTTAGAGGGTATAATTAAAATTTAAATTAAACGTTACTAACAATATTGGGTAGTCTAGAAAGTGCTACTACTTGAAATTGGGATTACAGTTTGGCTGTATTGAGGATCAAAATCATATAGATAGTACGTACGATACAATATTTTCGTTTCCTTTTTCCCAGGTTAGAAAAGTTTAAAAGTAAGGTAACTTTTCATTTTCATTTCATATAATTTTTCATTATATGCATTTGGTGATGCATTGTTCTAGAGCAAGTACAGAGCTTGTTGCCTTTACTGTTAGCAAAATGTTTAGACTGAATTAACCTGTAAATTGGCATCAATCTGTTTTGCAAATTAATTTACTTTTATGGTTTGTGAACACCCCGTAAGGGGTGTCATTGGAGAAGGATACCCATTGCATCCATTTTGATCCCTTAAGGGGTTTCCAGACCCAGGGCAGCTCTTTAGTATACTTCTGTAAAGCAATAGTTTTCGGATTTCTCCGGAAACGCCGTTTAGCACGCCAGATCACCTTCCTAAACCCATCGCAATCACTTTGCTTGTTTCGGCTACTCTCCTCTTTCCGGCTTTTCTCTTAGATTTTTGTCAGATTTGGGGCCAGGCACCGCAGCTCTTGGCTGTAATCTCAGCACTTTGGGAGGCCAAGGCGGGCGGATCACTTGAGGCCAGGAGGTCGATACCAGCCTGGCCAACATGGTGAAACCCCGTCTCTACTAAAAATACAAAAATTAGCCGGGCGTGGTGGCTCGTGCTTGTAATCCCAGCTGGAGGCTGAGGCAGGAGAATCGCTTGAACCTGGGAGGTGGAAGCTGCAGTGAGCTGAGATCGCGCCACAGCACTCTAACTTTAGTGGGTGACAGAGTGAGACTCCGTCTCAAAAAAAGAAAAAAAAAAGGAAAAAGATTTTTGTCAAATTTTGACCTGATTTGGAAAAAAAACCCAAAAAACTTATGGCCATTGACTCTGTGACCAGTGCTCTTGAGGTGACCTAATAGGTTGAATTTAAAATAAAAGTAGCTAATTGATTAGAGGTGGTATGTAATATATGCAAATAACCATGGTTGAATTATGTTCCCCAAAAGATATTTATTATTTGTGACACCACTTTACATTTATTATCTTATTCAGTTTTCTTAACAACCCTGCAGGTTATTACCAGCTGCTCCCACTTTACACGTGAGGAAATTGGAGCGTGATCGTTAACTTGGGAAAGGCGGCAAAGCTAGAACATTGCACTGCCTGAATTTGAACTCAGAGGCTCTAATATTAGAGCCCATTCTCTCTAAAAGTTTAGATGTGCTACTTACTACTTGATGAAATGTATGGTATTTTTATTAGTGAGCGCATACAACTCACGAATGCTTTAAAACTTTAAATAGCTCTAAGTAGTACCACCAGAGAAGCTTCCAGAGATTAGAAACATTTGGCTGTTGACCTACAATCTAATGGAATTGTACAGAAACAAGGAGACCCCTGTTCTGGAAATGGCCATTAAATCTCTCTTGAGTCCACATTTTCTCATTTATAAAACTGTAATATTACTTACCTTTTAAAAAAATCGAATGACAAAATTTATGTAAAAAACTTGAAGCTCACCCTGTTCCTCAGCTCTGGTTTTTAATGGTTTACTCTGATGCAATAGTTTCAAGTTTACAAAAAAGTTGCAACAATAGCACTGAGAGCAACCCTTTTGCAGATTTACCAATTTAAAAAATTGCTACATTGCTTGCTTACTGTCTCTGTCACTCACCCTCTCCATGCATATTCAGGCACATATGCGTATTCATGTTATGTGTCTTCTGAACCATTGGAGACTCGGTTGTACACATCATGTTCTTTTTTTTTTTTTTTTTTTTTTTGAGATGAGTCTCGCTCTGTCCCCCAGGCTGGAGTGTAGTGGTGCGATCTCGGCTCACTGCAACCTCTGCCTCCCAGGTTCACCCCATTCTCCTGCCTCAGCCTCCCGAGTAGCTGGTACTACAGGCGCCCGCCACCACGCCCGGCTAATTTTTTGTATTTTTAGAAGAGACGGGGTTTCACCGTGTTAACCAGGATGGTCTCGATCTGCTGACCTTGTGATCTGCCCGCCTCGGCCTCCCAAAGTGCTGGGATTACAGGCGTGAGCCACCACGCCCGGCCCCTACATCATGTTCTTTTACACTTAAAATCTCAATGTGTAACTTTTAAGAACAAAGATAGTCTCTTACGCAACTTACAGTGTTGATGGATTCAGGAAATTTAATGTCTGTACAATCTATAGTATGTAATCTAATTTTATCGTTTGTTCCAATAAAGGTGTTTTCTTTTTTCCCAAGAATTTTTTTCCTCAAGTATAAGATCCAGTCCAAGATAATATATTTAATTTAGTTGCCATGTCTCTTTAGTCTTCTTTAATCTGGAGTAGTTCTTTAGCCTTTTTTGTCTTTCACAACCTTGACATATCTAAGGATTGCAAGCCTATTATTTTATTTTATGTTAATCAATTTTTGGGTTTGTTGGTGTTTCCTCATGTTTAGATTCAGGTTATGTATCCTTGGCCGGAATACTACCATAGGTGATGCGTGCTTCTCAAACTATTACATTTGGAGGCGTAGGGTGTCCATCTTCATGATGTTAATTTTCCTAGTCACAGGGTTGTCCAGTTTCTCTATTGTATCATTTCTATTTTTTTTTTTTTTCAAATTATCTGTGGGGAGACACTGAGACCATGCAGATGTCTTGTTCTTTTTTAAATTGACCAGTTCTACATTTAACAACTATTGATCAATCTCCTGAACCTGTCTTCCTCAATGGCTGCAAAATGGTAATGTTTCAGCTGCAACTCCCTCTACTGTTGTGCTCTTTGGCTTCTTGGCCTAGAGCTCTGTGTTCTCTGATCCTTCACTAACCATCTCAATGATGCCTAGGTACTTCCTAGTCATAGTATTAGATTTTTGTTTTATGAATTTAATCTTATTTGTCAGTATTATTTATCCTCTCCTCCCTTCAAACAGAACCAGAATTAGATGACTTTATGAAAGTAGATCCTATACCTCATTTATTAACTAAAAAGGCCTGTGTATTAGATTATTTGCTTCAAGATTTTTAATTTCTTTATTTAAAATGTAAAGAACTTATTTTTGTACTCTCATTTTTTATTTTTTGAGACATGTCTTACTATGTTGCCTAGGCTGGAGTGCAGTGGTGCAATCATGGCTCACTGCATCCTCAACCTCCCGGGCTCAAGTGATCCTTCCCACCTTAGGCTTCTGAGTGGCTCAGACTACAGGTGCATGCCACCATGCCCAGCTAATGTTTGTATTTATTGTAGAGATTGGGTCTTGCCATGTTGCCCAGGCTAGTCTTGAACTCCTGGGCTCAAGCAATCCGCCTGCCTCATCCTCCCAAAGTGCTGGAATTACAGGTGTGCACCACTGTGCCTGGCCCCTTCCTTCTTTTCAAAATGTTCTCAACTTCTATTGTTTCTGTTTTTTTCTAAGTTATTTTTCTTCATTTAAAAAAACAGACTTCTTTTATCTTAACCAATTTGGGTATGTGTGCGTATAATTAAAAATAATTTTAATTATTACTGGATTAAACATTTAATTAGGAATTAATTTCTAGAAACAAACAGACAAGACTAGTTAATTTTTCTTAATTACAATAGTAAAGCTACTAAAGTTATAAATCTCTTTTCTTTTAAGAGCATCATGGTGTATTAGAAAGAACATGAGGCTGGGAGTGGTGGCCCCTGCCTGTAATCTTAGCATTTTGGGAGGCCCAGGCAGGAGGATTGCTTGAACCCAGGAGTTCTAGACCAGCCTGGGCAACATAGTGAGACCTTGTCTCTATAAATAAAAATGGGGAAAAAAACTAAAAAACACTGGGCCCAGAGTCAGAAGACCTGGATTTAAGTTGATGTTTTCCACTTGTAGTGGTGCTTCCTTGTTCAAGTTGCTGATCTCTTCAAACCTCGGTTTCCTCATTTCTAGACAGGATGTGATAATACTTGCCTCTTTTTTGAGGATCTCATAAGATGGTGTACTTCAAAGTGATTTCTAAACTAGGGTATTAACTAACAGTATTTGGGAAAGTTGGTGAAGACTTCACTGAGGTAGTGACATTTTAGATCTTGAAGCCTGAGGTTTTTGCCAGGTGGAGGAAAGATGGATTCTTTAGCTAAGCAGAGTATGTAGAAATCAGAAGATTTGCAAAAGAAAAAGCATGTTCAGATGAGATGGCTATTTAGACATCACAATTTTGAATAGTAGGCAGTAAAGTATGGGAATGGATGAAATCACCCAGGGAAGACTTCTTGTGAGACGAGAAGGCAGTTTAGACAAAACCCAGGGGACACCAGGATATAAAGTATGAATGGAAGAACTAGAAAAAGAGACAGAGCTCACAGGGATGGGAAACCTCAGGAAGGTGTAAAAAAAAAGATGCTAACAGGAAAATTAAAAGAAGGAAATGTTCGGCTCTGTCAGGACTTGTAAAGTAAGGACAAATAGAATGAAGGCTGAAAGGAGGCCTTTGGTTTAACAATTGAAAGGTGACTTTAGCGGCCAGTAACTTAGCAATGCAGTACCTCCCGAACACCTTGAAAGGTAGCATTTTTACTCCCTGTTGAAATTGGGGTGGGCTTTTCATTTGTTTAGATTCAAAGAGCTAATTTAGATCCAAGCAAAGGACTGCATACTTTCCTGTAGTCAGTAATATAACTCAGTGTATTTGGATTGCATCAATAAAGCCTGACTTATTTTTTTACTTAAATTTTACTCATTGTCAACTTTATAATATCAAACATGAAAACTCTATCATATTCCTTCTTAACCTTTAATATCAGTGATTCTCAGGAGAGTCCAGTAGGAAGATTACATGTGTCTGTGGTTTGTATGCAATTATAGCAACTCTGACTTTATCTCCACTACTTTTTGTGTCTTTCAGGAAGGCATATAGAAATGCAGCTGAGTGAGATTCATTTACTTAGAGTGATGTTATTGAATATACCTTATTAAAAATACAATTTTATTAATAGTAACACATTATATTTGACATACCTCAAGAAGTCATTGTGTTTATGGGGTTCTAAACTTACTTGTGTTTAAGTCCATTTTTTATTAATACTTAATTTAACTAGTGTCTGTATCATATTTTTGGGTTTTTTTTTCATTTAACATTTTCTTCATGGTCTAGTTGTTTAGAGCTTGCTCCACTTTCGTTTTGCTTATCCTAGTATTTCTCATTTAAACCTTTATCTCATTTTGTATTTTCAGTTTATGTAGTTGCTCAGTGCATATTTCTTAAATATTTATATAGATAAATCATTCACACATTCTGCTCATATTAAAGACTATGATTTGTGTGAAGGTGCCTAGCAAAGTGTTTGGCTCGTAATTTTGCTTAATAAAATATTTTCAGATCCTTTTACTCAATTCAGTGATTTAGATTCCATTAACATTTGCTCTTTCATTAGCCAGTGTTGTTAAAAAATGAAGCACGACTGATTCAGTGGACCCTATGCAGAAGGAAATCTTCATCTGGTATTTCCATTGTTTTGTATTACAGCATCACCCTGGAGCTAATTGTGTGTAGGTTCAGAACAACCATTTTCTCCATGGGATTGCTTGGGTCTTTGATGTGGTTAGAGTTAACTGACTGGGAATTGTCATGTAGGTATGGAATGAACTTTACAATCAGGATTTTTATTTAGTCTTTATCCCAGTCTTCAAAGGCATCTTTACCTCCAGATCTTGGATCATTTCATATGTATGGTTCATTCCTCTGTTTTCACCATAAAAATACATAAGAATTATAAGATCTTTATCTTGTTTTTAAGAAACTTAGACTTTATTTGGAGACATAAGGTTAATGTGAACTAACCGTCAGTAATTCAAATATACAATTAATGTTAAATTGTGTAATTCAACTTTTCAGTGTGACATACCTTTTGAAAATTTTTTGTTATAAGCCTTTGTTTGTGTAAACAGTGATTTACCGAAGAAAATAGGAATGCTGGAATTTTGAAATGTTAAGGACATTTTAGTTTGAGATGTTGAAAATGTTGGTGCCCTGAGTCATAAGCATGACATGAAGAGGCACGGGCTTCTTCCTCATTGTAAATTCCTTTCTCTTGTGCTCAGGAGTTCAGGGTTGCTGCTATGAAAATGTGCTTCAGTCATGATTTTTTTTTTAGCAATACTGTTATACATCTGATCATCTTTAAGTTCTGAAGATTTAAATACCTTGCGTTCTAATAATTCCAGTTTTGATAACTGACCTGTCTTGTTAATTATGTTTAGCTAATTGAAATTTATGGTCATTAGATCTGGTGCTAGAGCTGTTAACATATTTGCTTGCTATATATGTAAACTGGATCCTACTTTTTTTTTTTTTTAAACAAGGGGTACATTAAGTTATTAGGAAATTTTAGTATTCTATTGATTTTTCACTAAAGTAAATTTCAGCATTTGTTCCAAGGTGACTAAAAACAAAAGAAGAAACTGTATACTACTATCTGTAGTGCATTCCTAGCAGCTAAACTAGTTGTTTTTGTCTTCATAAAGATAAGACCATTAGTTTTACAAAGGGCCAACTATTCAAATTAAGGATTGTCATTTCAGTGGTGCAGTGGGGTTCCATTTATGATATAATTTAATTCCTGAAATATATTTCAAATTAAATAAGATTTTACTACATTGAATAGAAATTTGATGAAATACTGCCTGTAAACAGAGTCTTACTTTCCAACAGATAATAAAACCTTTGATCTTATTTTGCTTTGCTTGCATATCTCCTTGAAGGAGAGTCAGTTCTGACTTTTACATTTTGTCTTAATAAATATTCAAGAAAATATTCTTTCTTGACAGTAGGATATGTTACTTTTAAAATCAGTGATCTGGTAAAATTTGAGGAGAAAAATCTGAAAATTAAATTTCAAACTTTACCCTTAAATCATAAGATGTGAGATTTTATGTTATTTAAAAAAATATTTAGTATTTGGAACAACATTACCAGAGCTGAATGATTAAAGCACACGAAAAAGGCAGACAGATGGTTGGTTGAAATGTTCTTTTTTGCTGCATGAAAAGTTATAAATGCCCATAGAATGACAAATGTATTATAGTGAAATAATTTGACAGTATTGCACTTGTGTATATAAATGAACTACTGACAAAAACAAATTGCCTGCAGTCCAAATTCAAAATTTAAAATGAAGAGCTTAAAGTGGAATAATCAAGAAGGAAATTATTTTCCTCTATTTCATATTATTATGAATAACGTTGGTTCGTGTATTTAGAGAAGGCTTATTTAGCATATCAGCTGGAAAGACTTAATAGATCTACAAAAGTGAACAGTTTATAGCCAATATCTGTTTATTGATGGACTGATTATTTATATTGCTGATAGGAACCAACCTGATTAGAAGTCTAGTGTCCTTAATTCAGCTGAGTGAGTTGGCATGGTAGCTGGACAAATGAGAGAAGAACGAATAAGGCCCTGTCTCTGTTTTGTGCTGCTATAACAAAAAACCTGACACTGGGTAATTTGTAAAGAACAGTATTTTATTTCTCACATTTTTGGAGGCCAGGAAATCCAAGATTGAGTCACAGGCAGGTTTAGTTTCCTGGTGAGGGCTGCTCTTTGCTTCTAAGATGGCCCTTTGTTGCTGCATCCTCTGGAGGGGAGTAATGCTGTGTCCTCACTGGGCAGAAGGTGGAAGGGCGAGAGGATGTAAGACTGTGAAGCCTCTTTTGCAAGGACCTGAATCTCATTCATGAAGGGAGGAGCCCTCATGACTAAATCTTAAAGGCCCCACCTCTTAATGCCATCACATTGGCCATTAAGTTTGAACATCTGAATTTTGGAGGGGACACATTGAAACCATAGTAGGGTGTTTCCAAAATCATAGGTTGGCAGAGCTAGGCATCACCCAACTTTATTCTTGGAATGGGGTTTCTGCAAGTTTTTTAAAGCCTAGGTTGAGAATGTGGTCAAGAAGGATGTGGGGGAAATTAATTAGTAAAATATGAGGGCAGAGAGATAAGGGGCAGAGTGGAAGATGAAGACCTGATTGTGTAGGGCCTTGAAAAATCATTGTAAGGTCTTTGATTTCACTCTGAGTGAGAAGGGATGCCATTTGGAGAATTTTGAGCAGAGGGGTGAAATGATTGTTTACCCTTTAAAGGGACATTTTGCCTCTTGAACTAGAAGTAGACTGCAGATTTGAGGCGAGGAGACCAGCAAGGAGACTGTTACAGTAATTCAGGCAAGAGAAGGTGATCAGATTGGTGGTAGTGGAGAGAAGTGGGTAAGTTATGGATATATTTGAAAGGTAGAGCCAATGAGATTTGCTGATAGTTTGGAATAGCTGTCAACTAAAATGAAGAATATTGTGCAAAGAGAAGTTTTTTTTTTTTTTTTAAAGAGGGAAGGGGACCAAGAGCCTGTGCATGTTAAGTTTGAGATGCGATTAGGCATCCATGTGGAGATACTAAATAGGCAGTTGGAAATCAGAGTCTGGAGCTTAGAGGAGGAGTCAGGCTAGAAGTATAAATTTGGGTGTCATCAGGTATCATGGGATTGGATGAGACACCGAGGAAGTGAGTGTAGAAGGAGGTCAGAGTCAGTCAGTCCTGGGACATTCCTGGAGTAATTGTGTCAAATAATGCACACAGGCCAAGTAAGATGATTACTGAGAAGGGAGTTTTGGATTTGTCACTGGGCAGGACTTTGGTGACCTTGACAAGCAGTTTAGGTGCACTGGTGGGGCTGAAAACCTCATGAGTGGGCTTAAGAGAGAAGGGAGAAGAAGAATTGTAATTGGTACGGTTATTATTATTATTGTTTTTTGAGACGGAGTCTTGCTCTGTCGCCCAGGCTGAAGTGCAGTGGTGCGATCTCTGCTTACTGCAAGCTCCGCCTCCCGGATTCACACCAATCTCCTGCCTCAGCCTCCTGAGTAGCTGGGACTACAGGCGCCCGCCATCACGGCTGGCTAATTTTTTTGTATTTTTATTAGAGATGGGCTTTCACCGTGTTAGCCAGGATGGTCTCGATTTCCTGACCTCGTGAACCGCCCGCCGCGGCCTCCCAAAGTGTTGGGATTACAGGCATGAGCCGCCGCACCTGGCCGTTAGTATGTTTTTAAGTATAGAGGAGCAGAGAAATGGAGCAGCACTTGGAGAGGAATGTTATGTTAAGGAATTTTTCTTTAAGGTAGGATAAACTGTATTATCTTGTTTGCTGATGGAACCAACTGATGTAGAGGAGGAAAAATAGATGATGCAGTAGAGAGAAGGAAAATTGCTGGAGAATTGCTGATACCCCTTTTCCTTCTAGAAAACTTAGCAGATACAGGTTAGCTGAAAAATAACCCTAATTTCAACATCCAGAAGAAATTGGTTAATATAGTATAATCTTTTAGCCTTTTTTCTTTTACATATATATTTATATGTATGTGTGTGTATATCATATGTTTTTAGAGCAAAGCTATATGCTTTTATAATATGACATTATAATTTACTTGTTTCATTTACCAATGCATGGAGCCTGGTCATTTCTTAAAATGATAGTCCTTTTAGGACAAATTGTAGTTAAACTACTATCTATTAGCTATTAGGAAAGTAAACAACTAAGGTATACAAATGAGGTTATGTAGCTAGCTCCTCTAAAGGATTTAAATAGTATCTTATATAGAATGGACCTTATTAATTATTAACTACATAAATAGAATAACCTTGCAAAAGAATGAATACTAATGATGTTAGATAGTAGCACTGATGAGGACTTTCCACACATACCTGTGTATACCAGGCAGAAAGAATAGCATATACCTAGGTTTAGAGCTGTAATGTTCAATATGGTAGCCACTAGCCAAAAGTAGCTATTTAAATTTAATTTAATTAAAAAATTCAGTTTCTCAGCCACTCTAGCCACATTTCATGTATGTGATGTAGCTAGCAGTTACTATATTGGTTAATGCAGATAAGTGATTATTTCTGTTATCACAGAACATTCTGTTGGATACTGCTGGTTTAGAGGCAAGGATTTATGGCTTACTTAGGGAACAGGAAACAATTCAGTATGGCGAGAGCACGTAGTTGGGAGGAAATGAGGGACTGACTGATGAAAGATGGTTAGGAAGTAATCAGAGTCTGTATTATGAAGAGTTTTGCATACCATGCTCAGAAATTTGGATTTTATCATGAAGGTTTGCACACTAAGGAGTGCTAAAGTATAGGAGCAACATAAAGCGATTTATTTTTTAAAAAAGATCACATTGGCTGCACCAGTGTTTTTGGACTGGACAAGTATGTGAATGATGCTAGAATTCTGTGATACTGGAAACACGGATGGATAGAGTAAGTTTGGAGTGAGGAGGGAACTTGTTGAGGTCCATTTTGGATCTGCTGAATTTGAATTGATAGGCATTCATTGAGCGGTTAGATAGATAGATAAGGTATTCAGGACAGATACCTGGGCTGGTGACGTAGATTTGGGAGTCATTAGTTGAGGACATTGTAGTTGGAGCTGTTGAGTGGAAAGTGTGTGTGTGGCATGTGAGGGGAAGGCCAGCGAGGAATCTTAGTAAAGTCTACATTGAAGAGAGTAGGAGAATTGAAACTTACTTAGAAAACTAAGAAGGGAGAATTCAGTTTGGGGAAACCATGAAAGTTGATTGTTTAAGTTTTTAAATTGTGTTTAAGGTGTAAGGAAAGGGTGAAACGTACTTCCTACTTCTTTAGGAGGAAGATGGCAGATAAATGGTTTATTGTGTGGTTTGTTGAGAGAGTGTGGTGTGATGGTTAGACACACTCACTCTGGAACTACTCATGGGTGTGAAAATGTGGCACAGAGTTAGTAAGTGGTACTTGGACAGATTATTTTACAACTCTCTGCCCTTGGTTTTCTTATCTGTAAAATGGGGATGAGGATGATAATGTACCTACACTCATTGAGTAGTTGTGAGGATTAAAAGATTTAACATATATAAATAGTGCTTGGTACATAATAAACGTAGTAATTATGATTATCATTGTAGCACTATTAAAGTCTTTTAAAGTTTTTTTTTTCATTTTTGTTTTTTGATTTTAAGAGAGACAGTCTCTTTCTGTGCCCCAAGCTGGAGTGCAGTGACCCTAGCATATCTTACTCTTGGGCACAAGTGATCCTCCTGCGTCAGCCTTCTGAATAGCTGGGACTGCAGACATGTATCACCATGCCTATCTTTTTTTTTTTTTTTGGTAGAGACAGAGTCTTACTGTGTTGCCCACGCTGGTCTTGAACTCCTGGGCTCAAGCCATCCTCCTGCCTCGGCCTCCCAAAGTGCTAGGAGTACAGGCAGAGCTACCATGCCTGGCTTGTTTTATTTTTAATACAATGTACTTTTTTAAAGCTGTTATACTTTTAGAATTATTGTTAATTTTCACATTAACCATTGCTTTGTTTTTAATTTTTAAATTTTCATCAAACTTCAGTTTTTCTGAATTGTATTTCACAAGTGTTTGAAACAACTAAATATATTTACTTTTAATGGCAAAAACCTCTATTACTTTTGCACCAGCCTAATACAAAGTGCCTTTAATATGCACCACATAAAAATACATGAAATTAATAAGCACTAAGTAATTCTTCTGTGTGATTATCAAGGATTTGGGAACAATGATTATAGTACAAGGGAGTAAAAAGTGTATTTGTTTTAAACTTTTTTTTAAAAAAAATTTTCAATCTTCTTTTGTATCCTATGGCTTTGAAGCTGTTCTTGAAGAAGCAGCCTATTTCTTGTTTTTCCTAAAAGAAGACAGGCTTATGTATGTTTTGCTTTAACAGAAATAAAAAGAGGAGGGGCTAAGTTGTCAGCAGTGCCAGCTACTGGTGTGGAATCAAGTAAAATGGTACGGCAGTTTGGTGATAAGGCAGTTGTTGGTGACCTTGGTGGTGGTGACAGCAGTGTCAAGGGATGTTGAGTGTGGAAGTCAGATGGCAGTGGATTGGTGGATGGGTGAGAAGTGAGTGAAAGAAGATCACTTCTCTGAAAAACTTTGGCTTTCAGGTGGAGAAAGGATGATTATTACAGGGAGACATGGAGCCTAAGGAGCTTTTTTTTTCTTTTAGTTTCTTTATTTTATTTTTAATTATGGTAAAATACACCTGAATAACTTTATCATCCTAACCATTTTTTCTCCTATTTGACAAGATATCAAGCAACCTAACCATTGTTAAGTGCACAGTTCAGTGGCATTAAATATATTCATATTGTTAGGCAATTATTACCACCATCCCTCTCCAGAACCCTTTTATTCTGCACCACTGAAACTCTGTACCCATTAAATAAACCCCTGTTTTCTCCTCTCTCCTATTCCTTTACACTGTAGCTGCTAGAAAACTTAGAGGAAACTTTATGACCTGCAACTAGCAAGTATATAGAACTTTGCTGCATGTATTTGGGTATTTACCTTATCTTTGCTTCTTTCTAATTTTTTTCCTTTTCCCCTTTAAGATTTTGCAGTCTCACTCTATGTTATAAATAGTTGACTGCCCCAAACCCCCTTAAAGGTGGGGGACAGGACAGGACATAAATAAATATGCCTAGGTAATTGTTGGAGACAAGAACAGTTAATTTTGTCATTTGTCGCTGCCACTTCCATACCACCATCTCCATAATTGTCAAACATATTAAGTGGCTACTCAGTGTAACCTTTGTTCTTGGTGTGGGGGATACAAACCAGCATTATAATTGTAATAATAATAATACTATATATATATATATATATTTGTTTACTTTTTATTTTTTGAGACCGAGTCTTGCTGTGTCGCCCAGGCTGGAGTACAGTGGTGCGATCTCGGCTCACTGCAAGCTCCGCCTCCCGGGTTCACACCATTCTCCTGCCTCAGCCTCCCAAGTAGCTGGGAGTACAGGTGCCCACCACCCTGCCTGGCTAATTTTTTATATTTTTAGTAGAGACGGGGTTTCATTGTGTTAGCCAAGATGGTCTTGATCTTCTGACCTTGTGATCCATCCACCTCAACCTCCCAAAGTGCTGGGATTACAGGCGTGAGCCACTGCGCCTGGCCCAATAATACCTTATATTTATATAGTACTTTTATTTTCTATGATTTTCTGGCATTCTCTCCATATGCCTCAAGAACTTGTAAGTCCCCACTGGTCTTCCTTAATGTTCTAATCCTGTTTTCTGTCCTGCCTACTGAACATTGACGGTAGAATCAAGGCTAAATTCTGTCTGTTCAAAACCACGTTTTTCCTAGACTTAGGAGCTGCTTTTCTCTCTTCGTTAATCCCATTCTCTGTAGGTCTCCGGGGCCCACCTAACCCAAGCCACTGTTGGCTCAATTATTTGCACTAAATGCATTTAAAAGTCTTCTGTTCACGAACTAGTGTTATGGATATGGGTCCCAGTTATTTAACCAGAAACCATTTCTGGATTTGGATTTATCAGAATCACATTAGCTGTAAATGTCTTCTTATATGGGTGGCCTCTTCACGCCATCTAACTTTGTATCCGATTACTCTCCCATCCAAATATTCTTAGGTTCACTCTGTTTGGATCACACTTTCAATTTTTATAGGACACCATGCCCACCTACTTTTAGTATTTCCCCACTTTTTGAGTCCTCAGCGTAATCCAGGATGTGCGATTGCCTGAGAGTTGCTTAGTTTCCCAAACAGAGAACTATTTCCCATGTTTTCTGGGCTTATGGGGGCTCTTCCCTCATGCTTCCCTGACTTTGGACCTCCTGGACTTCTGTATTTGTTCTTTGAAAACAGTTTTCTATGGGTCAGGTGTCCATGTCTCAGTTTGCGAAGCACTTTCATAAACTTTTTCTTTAGTTGAGGCATCAGAACATTAACATAAAAAATGTGTTAATACTTGCATTGTGTCAAATGGAATAAGGAGTGCTATAGGATTTTGAAGGAGGGAATAATCATTGAAGGCTTAAGCTGCTGGAAAAGGTAGACTTGGATTTAGGCCTTGACACAAGGATTAAAAAAGGATGCAGAGTATTCTTCCCAGGGAACAACCAAGAATAAACGTAAAATATTCTGAAACAGTGAGTGAACCAGTTTGCAGAAAGAGGAGGAGCAATGAGATTTGAGAGGTAGTCGTTAGTGTGTGAAGAAAATTGGACTTAAACTTCTAAGAACAAGAGTTGATTATTACAAATGAGTATTGCAGTGGTGTTTTGGGAAGATTAACATGACATTGTATAGAGAACAGATTGTAGGAAAGAAGTTGGAGATAGAGGAACCATAGAGGAAATAGAGGAAATTGGAGATAGAGGAAAAGTCTTGTTAGAAAAGTCTTTGAGGGGCCAGGTGCGGCAGCTCAAGCCTGTAATCCCAACACTTTGGGAGGCCAAGATGGGCAGGTCACCTGAGGTCAGGAGTTTGAGACCAGCCTGGCCAACATGGTGAAACCCCATCTCTACTAAAAATACGGAAATTAGCCGGGCATTACATGCTTGTAGTCCCAGCTACTCAAGAGGCTGAGGCAGGAGAATTCCTTGAACCTGGGAGGTGGAGGTTGCAGTGAGCCAAGACTACACCAGTGCACTCTAGCCTGGGTGATGGAGCAAGACTCCATCTCAAAAAGAAAGGAAAAAAAAAAAAGAGGAAGAGAAAAGTCTATGAGCAATGTAGTGATGGTTTGGACTCTGTTTAGGTGGGTGTGAAGAGGAAGAAAAGTAAATTATGAAAGAGGGATTTATATGTAGGACTGAGTTACCCACTAGATTTGGGTGAGGAGAGGGGGAACAATCAGTACTTCCAGATTTCAAGCCTGAGGGGAAGAACATTCTGACTGAAATGAGTGGCTGAAAGGACATTTGGAAAGTGGGAAGCACATTTTCATTGGTGATGTTGAACTGTAATTAAGGGGGGCAGAGCTGTAGACATATTTGAGAATGTATTGAGATGAGAGCAATATATAGTTGCCTACAATTAAATAATTGCACTTTTCATTATATTGAATCAAATTCTGTCAAAGCTCTATTCTTGAGATGTGTGTGGTTATTGAAAAGGTCAATATTGAAAATACTTAGGAATAAAAAAAAAATGAAAACATAGTATCTGAAGTACATTAACCCAAAATAATGTGAGCAGTTTTTACTATAAAAGGAATACAATTGGCTACTGTGCTAATGATCAGAGGAATGCAAACATCCTTCCTATGATCTGTTATGAAATAATGGTGATAATAGAGGGTAGTTTTTGTTATACACTCGTGCATCATGGAGTGATGCAGATACATTCCGAGAAATGTGTCGTTAGCACATTTCTTCCTTGTGTAAGCATGGTAGAATGTACGTACACAAACCTGGATGATATCGCCTACTAAACACTGAGGCTACATGGTATAGGCTATTGCTCCTAGGCTATAAACCCGTAAGGGTGTTTACTGTACTCTATACCATAATTGTAACATGATGATAAGTATTGTAATTATAACACAGTGGTATTCCTGTATCTAAACATATTTATGCATAGGAAGAGAACAGTGAGAATGGGGTATTATAACTGTATGGAACCACCATCCTATATGTGGTCTGTCATTGACTGAAGTGTTGTTATGTTGTGCATAACTGTACTTTTATCTGGCAAAGTAAAAGTGGCCAACCCTGTGTTATTAGCTAGAATATTTGTTGAAATTTTACCTGGTCCCTAAAATCCAGAAGTCTAGGACACCCTTCTGAATATTTGAGCTTACCACCTTTAGGGACAATTAGAATTTTACAAAGACTTTAATAATATCAAAATAGGCAACTCATATTTAACCTTACATATTATAGAAATGCTAATGTTAACATTTCTATAATGTTAATTATAAGAAATTAAATAAAGTTAGAAACATGTAGTTCTTATGAATAGCTTCTGCTTATTTGACAATATCAACGTTAAGAAAAACAGATTGGTTTGCTCAAGGTCAGTAGCTTTTTTTTTATTTTTATTTTTAAAGAGAATATGTGGTTAAGTGCCTGAAAGGCAGGGTTTTTTTGTGTGTGTATAAGCACGTACACACACACATACACACAGAGGCCCATCTATTTTGATATTTTGTATATTACTTAAATAATTTTGGATGATAGTGACTGCAAATGATTTTTTTCTTAGCATTCTTAGTATTGTAAAACTGTTTTTCATTCATGTAGCAAAACTATGTAAGTTTCAGTATAGTTTGGTCAATAGGATATGTTTCAAAAATGTAAAACAACACATGGAAATAAGTTAGTGTTTTAAAAATAAATTATAATGGGATAATTAACAATAGATGATTTTTTTTTTTTTTTTTTGAGACGGAGTTTTGGTCTTGTTGCCCAGGCTGGAGTGCAGTGGCACGATCTTGGTCCACTGCAACCTCTACCTCCTGGGTTCAAGCAATTCTCTTGCCTCAGCTTCCCGAGTAGCTGGGATTACAGGCATGTACCACCATGCCCGGCTAATTTTGTATTTTTAGTAGAGATAGGGTTTTGCCATGTTGGTCAGGCTGGTCTTGAGCTCCCGACCTCAGGTGATCCACCTGCCTTGGCCTCCCAAAATGCTAGGATTACAGGCATGAGCCAGTGTGCCTGGCCGATAATTGTTTTTCAGTGATAGCACACTTTAAAATAATCACATGAAACTTAAGTGATTTGCACTTTTAGATTCTATTCCTGTCAAGTGCGAATTTGTAGGACTTTTTTTTCTGTTTCTGGTTCTACGTAGCCTTCATCAGGAAACTTGGTGGGACCATGTGACTTAAAAAACATTGTGGTAAAAAACACATAACATTAAATTTACTATCTTAACTATTTTTGAGTGTACAGTTTCAGTAGTGTTAAGTATATTCACATTGTTGTGCTACAGATATCTAGAACTGTTTCATCTGTAATACTGCCCTGTGACTTTTTAAAAACTAATTTTTTTTACTGAGATTTCCAAGTGCTTCAGGGACAAAGCTTATCTAAGGTAGAGATTGCATATTGGTTTCCTGAATTCCCTATACAGAATGCTGATCCAAACTCATCAGATGGAAAACTTGCCTTCTGTGGCCCTGGAAAGTTGTTGTTGTTGTTTTTTAAAGAATTTAAAAATTAATCTAGCTTTGAGTTGGCATATCTTATTAACACAGTTATAGAAAAGTTATATTTCCTCTACAATAGTTTATGAATTTCTTGGAGGAAAAATCTAATACTAATATTCAAACTTGATGCACAAACGGATTCTTTGGCATGTTTGTGTGTATGCCCATCTGTTACTGTGGCACCATGCCTATTATTACCGTGGCATGCCAATAGCAGTGAGCCATGTGAGCCAACAAAGATGAATTGTTTGGACGGAATACACTATTCTGTAATACTAATTAATTTTGAGCTGATGAATCTACATGAGATAAAGTTAACCAAATACAGTCAAAGTAATGTCAGTGAAAATAAAATTTATTTTGACTTATACAGAAGTGTATCACAGATGTTTTAGACTACCGTTGAGAGTAATTAGGATCAGTGTTTACTATGGTTCTAGTGATCAGTTTTCTTTTCATAAAAATTTTGAGTTTAAAAGAAAAATTATTGTTGTGATTATAGGTTAAGTAGGAAGGGGGATGACACTCCAGGTTATGGATTTTATACCTTTTATAAGTATTACTTTATAGTTCTTGAAATATATTCTTTTTTTTTTTCTGAGACAGAGTCTCACCCTGTCACCCAGGCTGGAGTGCAGTGGCACGATCTCGGCTCACTGCAGCCTCAGCCTCCTAGGCTGATCCTCTCACTTCAGCCTCCTGAGTAGCTGGGCCTACAGGTGTATACCACCACGCCTGGCTAATATATATATATATTTAAGTCCTATATATATATAAGTCATATATATATACCTACATATACATGTATATAGGACTTAAATATATGTAATATATAAAAATTTTATATAATATATATTTAAAAATATATGTTTTTCTTTTGTAGAGATGAGGCCTCCCTATGTTGCCCAGGCTGTTCTTGAACTCCTGGGCTTAAGCAATCCTCCTGCCTCTGCATCCCAAAGTCTTGGGATTGCAGGCATGAGCCACAGTGACCAGCCATTGAAATATATTCTTAATATAGTCAGCTTTATAGCAGAAATTGACAGTGCAGTATGGTGAATGGGAAGAATATTGAATTTCAAAACAAGATTGAAATTTAATTCCTTGCTTTGCCATTCCCTGGTTTTGTGATGATATACGTAAAAGGCATGTGATTTTAGAATTTCTCACATGTTGTGTAATCTTGTACTTATGTTACCTTTATATATTCTGAGCCTTGGTTTACTTATCTATTAAGTGGGAACAATAATAGCTACACACACTTCATGGAGATTTTGTGATACTAAAATAAGACAGTGTTATAAGCTTCAGAAAATAATACCACTACCATGTAGCTCAGTAAGTTAATGATATGTTAAACGCAAGACATGTTAGTGGTAAATTAGTCAATGATGTGGAAAGGATATAACTTCCAATCCCATATCCCATACCTCCCATTCATGTGTAACTACAAAGAACAAGTTCTTATGTGTCCTTTCAGAAAAATTTTTTAAAAATTAAATGATCCTATGTATACTATTCTCTATGTATCTTGCTTTTCACCTGGTATATTTTAAAGATCTTTCGTATCAACATATAATACTATTTTAATATTTTAAACAAGCAATCCCCAAACCAGCAGTCCCCAGGGACCTGTTTCGTGGAAAACAGTTTTTCCACGGAAAGGAGTGGGGGTTGGTTTGGGGATGAGACTGTTCCATCTTAGATCAGGCATTAGATTCTCATAAGGAGCTTGCCACCTAGAATCCCTCGCATGCACAGTTTACAAGAGGGTTTGCACTCCTGTGAGAATCTAATGCCATTGCTAATCTGACCGGAGGCGGAGCTCAGGCAGTAATACTCCTCATCTGCCACTTGCCTGCTGTGTGACATCCTGGTTTCTAACAGGCCTCAGATGGGTAATGGTCTGTGGCCTGGGGGTTGGGGACCCCTCTTTTAAACCTCTGTGTAATACATAGTTCCTCATAATTAATTAGTCCCCTTTTGGAGGGGCATTTGATTGATTTCACTTTTCATCACACATAAACAATATTTCAACATAAGTTTTTGCATACCTGTGTGAATTTATCTATTTGTAGGAAAAAAGTTTTACAGGAAATCTCATAGAGCCACTGACATAGTTGAGTTTATATATGTTGAGGCATAAAATTTGTAACAGGCAGAAAGCTCCTTTTCACTGTTTAAAAGCGCTGTAAACCAAAAACGCCACTTCGTATAGAAGATTAAGATTAGGGGAGTCTCAGAAGCAATAAAAGGAAACATTGACAAATATATTACTGAAGAGTCACATTCTAGAAGACATTCCTAATCTCCTGAGCAAAGGTAAAACATACTTCCTGCTGCCTACCAAGAGACCAAGTAGCTGAGGGCATTGATAAAGGTCATGGCAAATATGAAGATGTCCTGTGATGTATGTATGACATCATGGCTTTTAATCCGCATGTGAATGATATGAAGACATGGAAGATATATGCTTGGCTTTTAGATTTATTGGGATCATGGATCCTTTTGAGACTTTACAGTGAAAGAGTTTTTCTGTATCTTTCTAAGAAACAAGTTTAGTATATAGCCTGCTTTCATTTGTTTTTTCAACTAATGTTTATTATGTATCTGTTATGGATTGGTAAGGAATGTAATCTGCTTCAGCCTACGTTTAGAAGCCCTTCCTAGATCTTCTTTTGGGTTCTTTATAGCCACGCTTGTTCTTGCCCTGTTATGTTGTATAATTTCTTTGGTTGTCTCCTTGTACTTTGAGACCTCAGATCACTTATCCATGGAGGTCTTTTGTGATCACCCAGTCTTACTTTATTGCATTCCTTATTTTAATTGTGTACTACTTACCTGATCTTTCTTTATGTTTTTCTTCCTCCGTTTTCTTCCTTCTCTGCCTCCCTCTCTCCCTCTTTCCTTCCCTCCTTTCTCCTTTTTTCCTGTCATTCCCCTTAAACTCCCTCCCACTAATTCCTTGTTTGTTAAAATTGAAGTCCTACAATATCAGGGACTCCAATACTTAGAGCAGCTTCTGGCATATAATGGGTGTTGGATAAATAAATGTGCTAGGCCCAGTGATAAGTGCTTTATGATTTTATTAAGTCTTCATGACAACCTATTTGAAATAGACATCAGCTTTTAGTTTTGTCGATTTTTCTCTATTGTAGTTTTGTTTCATAGAGGCTTTGTGATGTTAAAATAAGATGTAAGCTTCAGAAAATAATACCAGGTAGCTAAATAAGTTAATAATATACTATAAATGCAAAACATGTTAGTTTCTTATTAAATTCTTCTTGTATCTTTATTATTTTGTTACTTGTACTTTGAGTTCAATGTACTGTTTTTTTCCTACCTTTCTGAGATAGAAACTTAGATCATTGATTTTTAATCTTTCTGATTTTGTATTGCAATTAGAAATATAAATTTGCTTCTTTTTTTTTCTCAGGGACGGGGTTTTGCTCTGTCACTCGTGTTGAAGTGAAATGGTACGATCTTGGCTCACTGCTGCCTCAGCTTCCCAGACTCAAGTGGGCCTCCTACCTCAGCCTCCTGAGTAGCTGGCACTAAAGGCACATGCCACCATGCCTGACTAATTTTTTGATTTTTTTGTGTTAAAGGGTCTTGCTGTGTTGCCCAGGTTGGTCTTAAACTCCTGGACTCAAGCAATCCTCCCACCTCAGCCTCTTGAGTAACTGGGACTATAGGTGTGTGCCACCAAGCCCAACTAATTTTTGGATTTTTTGGTGGAAGTAGTGTCTTGTTATGTTGCCTAGGCTGGTCTTGAACTGCTGAGCTGAAGCAATCCTCCTACCTTGGTCTCCCAAAATACTGGGATTACAGGCATGAGTCACTTCCCCCTGCCTAAATTTGCTTCTAAATATTGCTTTAGCTGCATCCCACAAGTTATGAAATTTTGGACTTTGTCAATTCACAAAGTATGCTGCAGGCTGGCATGATGACTCACACACTTGCAATCCCAGCATTTTGGGAGGCTGAGGTGGGAGGATTGCTTGAGTTCAGAAGTTCAAGATCAGCCTGAACAACATAGGGAGACCCTATCTCTACAAAAAATAAAAAAAATTAGGCAAGGTAGCACATCCCTGTAGTCCCAGCTACTTGGGAGGCTGAGGTGGGAGGATCTCGTGAGCTTAGGAGTTTGAGGCTGCAGTGAGCTGTGATCATACCACTCCACTCCAGCCTGGGCAGTAGAGTGAGACCCTGTCTCAAAAAAAAAAAAAAAAACAAAAAAACAATATGTGAGCTCTTTTTAGTTTTTATTTTATTTTTTAATTATTGGTTTCTATTTAGATTCCGCATACTCTGATTCTTATACCTTTCAAATTTCCTGCAACCTTATCCAGCATATAGTCTGTTTTGGTAAATGTCCTATGTACAATTGAAAAGAATGTTTATTCTGCAGTTGTTGGATATACTGTTCTATGCTTGTAAGTTTAAGTTGTTTAATTGTGTTGTTCAAATTTTGTACACCTTTATTGAATTTTTCATCTGCTTGTTCGGCTAATTACTGAGAGGTGTGTTAAAAGTGCCAACCATGGCCAGGCATGGTGGCTCAGGCCTGTTATCCCATCACTTTGGGAGGCCGAGGCGGGTGGATCACGAGGTCAGGAGATTGAGACCATCTTGGCCAACATGGTGAAACCTGTCTCTACTAAAATACAAAAAATTAGCTGGGCGTGGTGGCGCGTGCCTGTAATCCCAGGTACTTGGGAGGCTGAGGCAGGGGAATTGCTTGAACTCGGGAGGCAGAGGTTGCAGTGAGCTGAGATTGCGCCACTGCACTCCAGCCTGGTGACAGAGCAAGACTCTGTCTCCAAAAAAAAAAAAAAATTGCCAATCATGATTATGAATATGTGTTTTTCTTCCATTAGTCTGTCAGCATTTGCTTTATATATGGAAACTGCAAATTTAGAATCCATATAAATTGTATATAAATGTAAAATTATTTTCTTTTTGAAATGATACCCTATATCCAGGCAGCAGATCTTCAGCTTTTGTTTGTTTGAAAACCACTTTGTTTCACCTTTAGTGAAATAAAGGATATTTTTAATATCCTGGGTATAGAATTCTATGTGGGCATTCTTTTCTCTTCCAGCCCTTTAAATATGTCATTCTGATATCTTTTGGCCTTTATAATGTCTGTTGAAATGTTATTCCTTTTAAGGTAGGGGCCAACAAACCACCTATCTGTTTATGTACATGAAGTTTTATTAGAACACAACCATGTCCATTTGTTTATATATTATCTATAGATGCTTTCATTGTACGATAGCAGAATTGAGTAGTTACATCAGAGATGGTATATGACTGGTAAAACTTAAAATATTTACTGTCTGGCCCTTTATGTTTGTTGACTCCTGTCTCAAGGTAATTTTCTGGATGCTTAAAAAAAAAAAAAAAGAAAAGAAAAAAGAGATAGGGTCTCACCCAGGCTGAGTGCAGTGGTGTAATCATAGCTCACTGCAGCCTTGAACTCCTAGGCTCAAACAATCCTCCTGCCTCAGCCTTCTGAGTAGCTAGGACTATAGGTGCACACCATCATGCCCAGCTAATTTTTTAAAAAATATATTTTTTGTAGAGACTGGGTCTCACTATGTTGTGCGCAGGCTGGTCTTGAACTCCTGGCCTTAAGCAATCCTCTTGCCTTGGCCTCACAAAGTGCTCAATTATAGGCATGATCCACCTTGCTCAGCCTCTGGATGCTTTTAAGATTTTTCTCATTGTTTCTTGTTTTCAGCAGTTTAACTATGCTGTACCTGGTGTAGTTTTATGTTTGTCCTTTTTTTCTAAGATTTTTAAATATGTGGGTTTATGTCTTTCATAGGTTCAGAACAATTCTTAACCATTATCTCTTGAAATACTGCTTTTGTTTCATACTCTCTCTCTTCTCTTTGGGACTCTAATTAGAGGTATGTTAGAAATTTTAACTTTATCTCATATGCCTCTGATGCTCTGTTCTATTTTTTCCATTCTTTTATTTCTCTGTGCTTCAATTTGTATATTTTCTTTTGACCTGCCTTGAAGTTCAATAATCCTTTTTTTCTCCTATTTCCAGTTTGCCATTATGCCTATCTAATGAGTTCTTAATTTCAGATACTGTATTTTCCAGTTCTGAATGTCCATTTGATTGTTTTGTATGGATTCTACTTCTTGTTGATTTCTGTATTGTTTCATCTGTTTTGTCCGTCTTTTCTACATTTTCCTGACCCTATTAGTTGTAATTATTTTAAAATCCCTGTGTGATAACTGGTATCTGAGTCACTCATGGAGCGGCTCCTGTTTTTTTTTTTTTTTTTTTCTTTCTTTTTTGGGTGGGGGTAATTTCTTCCTGTTTTTAGTATGTCTCGTAAGTTTTGATCAGATGCTAAGTATTTAGGATAAAAATGATTGTTGAAGCTTTGGGTGATAGCTTCTTCCATACAAGGCTGGGTTTTTGTTTTTGTTTTTTTTCCCAGCCGAACAAATAGAATGTAAGCAGATCATTCTGATCTTGTCAAAGCTCAGTTTTAGACTTGTTAAGGTCTTGTTTATGGAACTTCTTACGCTCCTCGGGCATCTTCCTTAGCACTCTCTGTGGCCCTTCAGTAATCTTAATGGAAAGTCCAAAGTCCAGGACACTCACCAAATCCTGTCTTCTGAGGACAGACTTGATTTCTAGCTTCTCTTCCCAATAATGTGTGGTTGCTGAAATCTCTGCTTAGGTATTTCACCTCCCAGCTGCTGTTTTTTGCTGTGTTTCCTGGAATCTTGCCTTAAGAATTGTAGCCAGCATTTTGCACACAGATTTTTGTGTACCTTATCTCTGGTTCCTTCCTCTGTAATTTTGTCCTTCAAGTCTCAGTCACTCTGGCAGCCCTGGACTTCAACATTTGTCTTCTCAAGTTATTAAGACTGTGACTTCTCCTTGAGTTCTATTCTCCCACATGACAATTTGGGAAATGTACTGGGGGAAAAAGCTGGTGTGAATGAGGAGCTCTTTTTTTAAAAAATTTTTTCCCTTGAGAGAGACAGGGTCTTACTCTGTCACCCAGGCCACAGAGCAGTGGCATCATCACAGTTCATTGCAGCCTCACCCTCTTGTGCTCAAGATTCTCCCACTGTGTCTTCTGAGCAGCTGGGATTACAGGCGCATGCCACCACACCTGGTTCCTTTTTGTATTTTTAGTAGAGATGGGATTTCACCATGTTGCCCAGGCTGGTCTCAAACTCCTGAGCTCAAGCTATCCACTAGCCTTGGCCTCCCAAACTGCTGGGATTATATTAATAGGTGTGAGCCACTTGTCCTGGCCTAGGAGCTCACATTTTATGCTTCTCTTCTTTCAAGGATCATGGCCCCTTAAGGGTACTTGTGTGTGTGTATATGTATGTATTTCAGCTTTTATAGTTATTTTCTGTGTCAGGTTTAGTTTTTTATAAGCTATAGTGTCATGGACAGATATGGAAGTTCGTACAGTATATTCTGAATGTAGCAGCCAGAATGATCCTGTTAAATAATAGATCATGACTCTCCTCTGTTCAAAACCTGCAGTTCTTTATTTATTCAGAGTTAACACCAAAAACCTTTAGAGTTATTTGACCTGCTTGTGTTCTTTCACCTGAGTGCTTATCCTCCCTGCCCGCTTTGCTCCCCATGATATCTGCATAACTAACTCTCTTATTTGAAAATCTTTGTTCAGATGTCACTTTACTCAAACCATGCTATTAAAATTGCCTCCTTTCCTTTCTGTATCCTCTTCCTCTTTTTTTTCCCCATATCACCCCATGATTTAAAAATGTCTTATTTATTATGTTTCTTGTTTCTTTTACTTAATAGAATGAAATCCCTATGAGGGCAAGGGTTTTTCCTATCATTTTTGTTTATTGCTGTGTCGCAAATGTGAATGGAGAACCAGATGAGAATAGAGCTTCAGAAACTAAAGGAGGAGGGAATTTCAAGATGGAAAAGTAGTGGTGATATGTATCAGATGTCAACAGAAAGAGCCAAACTTTGTAAAATAATTGAAGAGGTTTATTCTGAGCCAAATATGAGTAACCATGACCTCAAGAGATCCTGAGAACATGTGCCCAAGGTGGTTGGGTTACAGCTTGATTTTATATGTTTTAAGGAGACATATGACATCAGTTAGTACATGTGAGGTGTACATTGGCTCATTTGGGAAAGGCGTGACAGCTTGAAGCAGGGGGCTTACAGGTTATAGGTGGATTTAAAGTTTGTCTGATTGGCAATTAGTTGAAAGAGTTAAGCTGTTATCGAAAAACCTGGGATCAAGAGAAAGGTGTGGCTGGGTTAGGATAAAGGACTGTAGAGACCAAGGTTCTTATGAAGTCTCTTAGGTGATTGCCCTTAGAGACAATAGATGGCAAATGTTTCTTATTCAGATCTTTAAAAGGTGCTGGACTCTCAGTTAATCTCTTTAGAATTGTTAGAGCCTGGAAGGGGAAACTGTGTTAATAGAGATTCTTTACGGATGCAGATTTTTTTCCACAAAAGGCTGCTTTGCAGGGCTGGTTCAAAAATATGGCAAAGAAGCATATTTTGGGGTAAAATATTTTGATTGCCTTCTTTATGTGTCATGTGACATTATGCTAGAGTCAGGTTGGAAAATAAACCACATTATATGGGGTTAAATTAAAACCCATCTGATGAGAATTTATGGTGTGTAGGGCATGACTCCTCATGCCTTTAGGAATTTGGGCAAGAGAGAAAAACGGTCCAAGTTTAGTCCTCACAAGTACAGAGGAATAATCTGAAACTATTCATGAGATTTTTACCTTGGATTTTTAAATTAAGAGGTTATTTGTTACCCTGTGTGACAGACATTTTAAATTAAGGGTAAATGAGATTACCAAGAGTTGAGGAAGTATCTGTAGGCTTTTTTCTTTTTAATCTTGTGAACAGTATAGGAGGAATATTCATATTTGGATAATTTATGATTCTGACTTTTAGAAAGTTTGTTTTTCGTTTTTTGAGATGGAGTTTCACTCTTATTGCCCAGGCTGGAGTACGATGGCACCATCTTAGCTCACTGCAACCTCCGCCTCCCGGGTTCAAGCAGTTCTCCTGCCTCAGCCTCCCAAATAGCTGGGACTACAGGCATGTGCCACCATGCCTGGCTAATTTTGTATTTTTAGTAGAGATGGGGTTTCTCCACGATGGTCAGGCTGGTCTCAAACTCCCAACCTTGGGTGATCCTCCCACCTCAGCCCCTCAAAGTGCTGGGATTACAGGTGTGAGCTACTGTTCCCAGCCTAGAAAGTTAATAGATGAGTGAGGAGGTAAAGACACTAGCAATGAAGTTTTTTGTTTCTGTTCACTGTTGCATTTATTAAGTGGATGCTTTGTGCCAAAAGTTTTCCTGCTGTATTACCTCATGATTTAAAAATTTCTTACTTATTATGTTTGCTGTTTCTTTTACTTAATAGAATGAAATCCCTGTGGGGGCAAGGGTTTTTCTGTCATTTTTGTTCATTGCCGTGTCACAAATGCGAATGGAGAACCAGATGAGAATAGAGCTACAGAATCTAAAGGAGGAGGGAATTTCAAGATGGAAGAGTAGTGGTCATGTGTATCAGATGTCAACAGAAAGAGCCAAAGTTCTGAGCACTCTCCAGCTTAAGTAAACTGAAAATGTTCCTAAGCCTTAATGTTTTGCACAAAAACATTATGAGGGCCACTCCCTTTGGCTACATAGCACTGGGAAACGGTAAGTTCTGACTCTGTTTCTAGCGTTTTTTCCTGCACATCCATTCATATTTGCAGTGCACCACTTGGATAGTAGCATCTTTTATTGGAGTGGTTCTCTATGCTTAAAGAGGTACCTGTGTTTTGGAAATTTTTGGCAGGACTCCATAAAGGTCCAACCTTTTATACATCCTTTTTTGGGTATGTATCTCTGATTGGAAATTGCTATTCCGTATCAGTTTTCCAGTCCATCATTCCTGGATGTAGGTTTTAGGTGTTGCTTTCTATGGTACACAAGTTTTGTGTACCATAATTTTGAGGAAAAAGAAGGTAACTTTGTAGTGTGGGGCTCTCAAATGGTAAAGGTTCTTTCTTTTTTCTTTTTAAAGTTTCCAGTCCAATATAGATGGATACTTCTACAAAATACAATAAAAAATAAATTACTAGAAAGATAAAATGGACCAGGCATGGTGGCTCATGCCTATAATCATAGCACTTTGGGAGGCTGAGGTTGGCAGATGACCTGAGGTCAGGAGTTCGAGATAATCCTGGCCAACATGATGAAACCCCATCTCTACTTAAAATACACAATTAGCCGGCTGTGGTGATGCACACCTGTAATCCCAGCTACTCAGGAGGCTGAGGTAGGAGAATCACTTGAATCCAGGAGGCAGAGGTTGCGTGAGCCAAGATCACACTGCTGCACTCCAGCCTGGGCGACAGAGTGAGACTCTGTCTCAAAACAAAAAACAAACAAACGAGAACATAATAAAATTAAAGAAAAATAAAATGAAAAAGGCACACAAAATAAAATACAAGCCCCCCACTTTTTAAATTAGATTCAATAAACATAAAATTACATTGTCAAATTGTTCCATCACGTTTTTCAATGTGCTTATTCTGAATTTTGGTACCTATCTCCTCATGGTTTAGTAACACAAATTTGTGAATTGGTAATGATTCTTGGACCAGACTTTCTCAGATGATACTTTGAGTAGCACTGATATAGTGTACAGTACTACATAGTCTTAATTTTCCCCTTAATTTATGTTGTCTTTAGAAAGAGTAGAAGGTTTTAATGAGTTATGGATTATAGATTTATTAAAAAGAGAGGTAATTTACACTACATAAAAACCCTAACACTTCCCTAGTTCTTATATATAACTGGTAAACTTTATTTTTCAGTTATAGTTACTAGTTCATTCTGGGGCTAAAATAAGAATGACTTTCCTGGTAATAGTAAGATTTGCCTTAACCCTTCAGTTATATATTCTCTGTCCTTTGAAACTTAAAACTGGCCTATTTTGAACATGAAAGGAAAAGTTATACCATTTAACACCACAAGATGTCACTTATGTAAAAATAAAGTTGGTATCCTAATACTCAAAGCTAGAAAGCCACAGGTAACTAGGTAAGTGAAGACACAGGTAAATTAAAAATGTATATCTTTGAAACAACTATTAGTTTGCAGCAAAGAGTTGAGGAAAATATTGCTAATTCAGCATTATTTTGACTCAAATATTGATATTTAGCAAAACAATTGGTATCTAAGATTTATGCAGTAATACATGTTAACCGGTCATATTTGAATCTACGTAATGAAGAAGGTAGACCTAAAAGAACTTAATAAAAGTTAATATATTTTGAAGGTAAAGTAGGTGTTATGGTATTAACTTTTCTAAATCTTTACTGTTCTGGTGACAGGCAAAGAGGAATTTAGGAAGAAACATGTAATTTATATCAGAATTTTAAATAGATCCTTACGACACATGTGAGAAGTTCAACATTACATCAGGTTGAAACAGTGCCTAGGATTTTTCTTGTCTCTTCTCTGAACCTCAGAGTTATTAGTTTCTCTGCCTGTGTTAATGCAGTATTTGTTGTTGAAGACTAGCTTTTCCGTTAAACATGAAGAGCAAAACCTTTAGCTTTAATATTGAGATTCTGTTTTCTTGTTTTAGTTCCAGAGAGCAGGTGCTTGTTCTGGGCACTCTGGGAATTTGGACTTTAGATGAGCAAACCAAGTTTCCATTAGTTTACAAGTAAGACTATGCCTGGAATTAGAGGTTGGGCCATTCTAAAAATTGACACTTCATTCCTCTTCATTGCTCACTTCTCTCCAGATAAAACTGGTAAAGGAGAATAATGGGACACTTTTGGGGACCAGAAAAGGGGAACAAGCAGGAGAAAATTATTTTCTTTGTTTTTTGTCATGTATGTGACCACATTTCCTTTCTATTTAGTTCCTATCTAATTCTTTTTTTTTCTTACCTAACTTCAGTAAGATTTTTTTTAAGGTTTCTTTTAGGGTTTAGGTTTTTCATTATAAAAGTATACATAGTCATTAAGTAAATAGGAAAATACAGCAAAAAGCAAAAGAACAAAATACAGTCACATATATGGTTAATTTCTCTCCCTTTTCTGTTACCTGTGAAATGTGAAAGAGCCTGAAAAGTTTTATGCAGGGATCCTAAATTCCTTAAGGTGAATATTTATAGTATGTTTAATAGTCATATGTTCTCAGAGACAGTTTTTATATAATATTACTACCTCTACTGTTTAAATATTTTCAAGCTGTATTTTTAATTAGGAAGAAGTAGGTGTTTTAATTATTTAATTGCATTTTGTTTTCACTAGTGGTCACCATTGCATTTAATTTTATCAGCTGTTTGGAAAGTAAGGCTCATTTTTTTTCATAATAAATTTCATTGCCTTTATTCCTTTTGAAAAAAATGTGCTTAGCTTTTACTTATTTTTTTCTTGCAATGACAGTTTGTAACATTTAACGCTTGTATTAGTTTGCTAGGGCTGCCATAACAAAATGCCACAGACTGGGTGGTTTAATCAGCAGAAATTAATTTTCTCACAATTAGTGCCTGGGAGTACAAGATTAAGGTGTTGGCGGGTTTGGTTTCTGATGAGGCCTCTCTCCCTGGCCTGCAGATGGCGACCTTCTTGCTGCAGTTACTTAACATTGCCCATGATATTATTTCTAATTCTTATGAAAATGATATATTTTAAGCTATCTATTATAAAAATCAAAGTATGGATTTTTTTCCTTCTCTTTTGTAATAGGAATGAAGATCTAAAGCAAATGTTAGAGAGCAACAAAGATTCTGCTAAATTGGATGCTATGAAGCGGATTGTTGGGGTAGGTAAAATACTCGTTTACTTCAATTTTGGAAAAATGGACAAGCAGTGGTTATACTATATTAAATATATATATTAAATAATATGTTAAATACCAAGTCTAATATTCTATTTGCTGTTAATATTAACTTAGAATTTCCTGTCTAAAAATGTTAAACGAAAAGGTACATTATTGAAGTATCAAAAATCAAGAAACTTAGATTTTAATTTTATCTTTTCTTTGTTTTAATTTCCCTGTATCTAATTTCAAGGTATTTCTACTATGAGAATGAGGTAGTTAGTCATTTTGAAGACAAAATAAGATGATATACAAGCCTATTTTGACCTCCTACAAAGAGGGATACTAAATAATGATTTTTTGTCCTTTCACAGCCTAAATGTTATGAGCATACTTTCATCTGTTTTTCAAATTCTCTTACTACCAATAGAAAAACTTTATTCAGTTTAGAAGCCTAGAACTTCTAATAAATATTTAAATATAAGAGCATTCACCAGTGTTCAGCTGTAAAGCAAAACATAAACAATTGATTAATAAGTTATAAGGATTCTATTGCCAGAGAACTAAAGATATAATATAGTTCCTTAATTATTTTTAATTTTAATTTTTTATTTTTCCAGGGTTCTAGTTGTATATACCATCTTTAGTAAAATAGTTTTGCCATTTGTGTTGCACTCTCTATATCTCATTTGTTTTTCCACATTCACAGAGAAACCTGCCTAATTCCAGTGACTATCTGATGCTACGGAGTTTTGCTTTTGTTTCAGTGGAATCAAATTCATAAAACCGATTTTTCTTATTAATACTATTTATCACCACCATTGCTGATCTTATTTTCCACTTAATTTTATATAATAAGGTCAAAATTGAATACATTTGCATAATTGCATAAATAAACTACTGTAATAAGGCGATGACACAACTAAAACAATACTGTTTTCCAGCAGGCAGTGCCATCATATGAGAGCTTCAGATCTCTCTTCCTTTCTTGATATATTAAAGTCCAAATTACATTTAAGAAAGATGGTTAACAGGTATCAGCATGCTCTGTTAAAAAGTGAGGTGGTATGAAAATGAAATATATTAAAGTCAAGAACTAATTGTATCTTTGGACATCTATAAGTGACTTGATCCGTGCTTTCATGTTTATGCCATTTGGCAGTGTAGGGGCAATTTTGAGGATTCCATTGTAAATTTTTGATTTGTTAATGTTATGCTTTATACATAAGAGGATTTATGGGCAGGCAGTTCTTGCTTTGCATGGCTTTTGTACACATGAATTTCAATTACTACAGTTTAGTTAAGTAGCACCAATCCCCTAACAATATGGTTCAAATTTCATTTACCATGGTATATTAATTGTGTACTTGGATAATGTACAAACTTGACTGCTAGCTCTTCATTCTACAAATAACTATGTAAATTACAAACATGTATCATGATCCATGACCAATCATGTCACTTCTTTCAAAATCTGTCAGCGATTGGTCACTGTGCATCTGTTACTCAGTTTATGCACAGACAACAAAGCATGTAGTTGTGTTGCCTCTTTGTCTCCCAGCAAGAAACACATGTGACATTTTACAGAAATGAATAATTGAAAGAGGCATTTGCCCAACAAACTGAAAGTACAGCAAAGAAATGAAAAGTGATAACATGTAATGAAAATCAGGTAGAATATAAATGAAGTTATACAGAAATAGCTGACTGTGGAACTATTGACATTACAAGTTTTTAAGAGACTCTGAATTTATAGCTGGAGGAGCTTGGTAAAGGTGAGATTTTCAACCAGCATAAATGATGAAAGTGATTTTGTTGAAGAAAATGAAGCTGTCTCAGAGGAAGTTCTGCCGGCAGAAGACCTCATATTCATTCAAGGAACTCTAGGAGATAGTTGAGAACATTGAAAATGCAAAGGATAAAATGTTGGAAGCTGATCCAGACTTAGAAAGGAGCTTGATAATTTACTGAGGAATACAAAAGATACTTCCTCAGTATCATGAGTTAAACACTGATAAGAGAACAAACGCTGTTCAAACTACTCTTGATAAGTTAATTTTCTTTGCTTTTTTTTTTTTTTTTTTTAAGAGATAGGGTCTTTTTCTGTTGTCCAGGCTGGAGTACAGTGGTACAGTCATAACTCACTGTAGCCTTGAACTCCTGAGCTCAAGCGTTCCTCCCACCTCAGCCTTCTGAGTAGCAGGGACTACAGATGTGTACCACTATGCCCAGCTAATTTTTTTATTTTTATTTTTATTTTTATTTTTTTATTTTTTTTAAATTTATTTATTATTATTAAACTTCAAGTTGTAGGGTACATGTGCACAACGTGCAGGTTTGCTACATATGTATACTTGTGCCATGTTGGTGTGCTGCACCCATCAACTCGTCATTTACATCAGGTATAACTCCCAATGCAATCCCTCCCCCCTCCCCCCTCCCCATGATAGGCCCCGGTGTGTGATGTTCCCCTTCCCGAGTCCAAGTGATCTCATTGTTCAGTTCCCACCTACGAGTGAGAACATGCGGTGTTTGGTTTTCTGTTCTTGTGATAGTTTGCTAAGAATGATGGTTTCCAGCTGCATCCATGTCCCTACAAAGGACACAAACTCATCCTTTTTTATGGCTGCATAGTATTCCATGGTGTATATGTGCCACATTTTCTTAATCCAATCTGTCACTGATGGACATTTGGGTTGATTCCAAGTCTTTGCTATTGTGAATAGTGCTGCAATAAACATACGTGTGCATGTGTCCTTATAGCAGCATAATTTATAATCCTTTGGGTACATACCCAGTAATGGGATGGCTGGGTCATATGGTACATCTAGTTCTAGATCCTTGAGGAATCGCCATACTGTTTTCCATAATGGTTGAACTAGTTTACAATCCCACCAACGGTGTAAAAGTGTTCCTATTTCTCCACATCCTCTCCAGCACCTGTTGTTTCCTGACTTTTTAATGATCGCCATTCTAACTGGTGTGAGATGGTATCTCATTGTGGTTTTGATTTGCATTTCTCTGATGGCCAGTGATGATGAGCATTTTTTCATGTGTCTGTTGGCTGTATGAATGTCTTCTTTTGAGAAATGTCTGTTCATATCCTTTGCCCACTTTTGGATGGGGTTGTTTGTTTTTTTCTTGTAAATTTGTTTGAGTTCTTTGTAGGTTCTGGATATTAGCCCTTTGTCAGATGAGTAGATTGCAAAAATTTTCTCCCATTCTGTAGGTTGCCTGCTCACTCTGATGGTAGTTTCTTTTGCTGTGCAGAAGCTCTTTAGTTTGATGAGATCCCATTTGTCAATTTTGGCTTTTGTTGCCGTTGCTTTTGGTGTTTTAGACATGAAGTCTTTGCCCATGCCTATGTCCTGAATGGTACTACCTAGGTTTTCCTCTAGGATTTTTATGGTATTAGGTCTAACATTTAAGTCTCTAATCCATCTTGAATTAATTTTCGTATAAGGAGTAAGGAAAGGATCCAGTTTCAGCTTTCTACTTATGGCTAGCCAGTTTTCCCAGCACCATTTATTAAATAGGGAATCCTTTCCCCATTTCTTGTTTCTCTCAGGTTTGTCAAAGATCAGATGGCTGTAGATGTGTGGTATTATTTCTGAGGACTCTGTTCTGTTCCATTGGTCTATATCTCTGTTTTGGTACCAGTACCATGCTGTTTTGGTTACTGTAGCCTTGTAGTATAGTTTGAAGTCAGGTAGCGTGATGCCTCCAGCTTTGTTCTTTTGACTTAGGATTGTCTTGGAGATGCGGGCTCTTTTTTGGTTCCATATGAACTTTAAAGCAGTTTTTTCCAATTCTGTGAAGAAGCTCATTGGTAGCTTGATGGGGATGGCATTGAATCTATAAATTACCTTGGGCAGTATGGCCATTTTCACGATATTGATTCTTCCTATCCATGAGCATGGTATGTTCTTCCATTTGTTTGTGTCTTCTTTGATTTCACTGAGCAGTGGTTTGTAGTTCTCCTTGAAGAGGTCCTTTACATCCCTTGTAAGTTGGATTCCTAGGTATTTTATTCTCTTTGAAGCAATTGTGAATGGAAGTTCATTCCTGATTTGGCTCTCTGTTTGACTGTCACTGGTGTATAAGAATGCTTGTGATTTTTGCACATTAATTTTGTATCCTGAGACTTTGCTGAAGTTGCTGATCAGCTTAAGGAGATTTTGGGCTGAGACAATGGGGTTTTCTAAATATACAATCATGTCGTCTGCAAACAGGGACAATTTGACTTCTTCTTTTCCTAACTGAATCCCCTTGATTTCTTTCTCTTGCCTGATTGCCCTAGCCAGAACTTCCAACACTATGTTGAATAGGAGTGGTGAGAGAGGGCATCCCTGTCTTGTGCCAGTTTTCAAAGGGAATTTTTCCAGTTTTTGCCCATTCAGTATGATATTGGCTGTGGGTTTGTCATAAATAGCTCTTATGATTTTGAGGTACGTTCCATCAATACCGAATTTATTGAGCGTTTTTAGCATGAAGGACTGTTGAATTTTGTCAAAAGCCTTTTCTGCATCTATTGAGATAATGATGTGGTTCTTGTCTTTGGTTCTGTTTATATGCTGGATTATGTTTATTGATTTGCGAATGTTGAACCAGCCTTGCATCCCAGGGATGAAGCCCACTTGATCATGGTGGATAAGCTTTTTGATGTGCTGCTGAATCCGGTTTGCCAGTATTTTATTGAGGATTTTTGCATCGATGTTCATCAGGGATATTGGTCTAAAATTCTCTTTTTTTGTTGTGTCTCTACCAGGCTTTGGTATCAGGATGATGTTGGCCTCATAAAATGAGTTAGGGAGGATTCCCTCTTTTTCTATTGATTGGAATAGTTTCAGAAGGAATGGTACCAGCTCCTCCTTGTACCTCTGGTAGAATTCAGCTGTGAATCCATCTGGTCCTGGACTTTTTTTGGTTGGTAGGCTATTAATTATTGCCTCAATTTCAGAGCCTACTATTGGTCTATTCAGGGATTCAACTTCTTCCTGGTTTAGTCTTGGAAGAGTGTAAGTGTCCAGGAAATTATCCATTTCTTCTAGATTTTCCAGTTTATTTGCGTAGAGGTGTTTATAGTATTCTCTGATGGTAGTTTGTATTTCTGTGGGGTCGGTGGTGATATCCCCTTTATCATTTTTAATTGCGTCGATTTGATTCTTCTCTCTTTTCTTCTTTATTAGTCTTGCTAGTGGTCTGTCAATTTTGTTGATCTTTTCAAAAAACCAACTCCTGGATTCATTGATTTTTTGGAGGGTTTTTTGTGTCTCTATCTCCTTCAGTTCTGCTCTGATCTTAGTTATTTCTTGCCTTCTGCTAGCTTTCGAATGTGTTTGCTCTTGCTTCTCTAGTTCTTTTAATTGCGATGTTAGAGTGTCAATTTTAGATCTTTCCTGCTTTCTCTTGTGGGCATTTAGTGCTATAAATTTCCCTCTACACACTGCTTTAAATGTGTCCCAGAGATTCTGGTATGTTGTATCTTTGTTCTCATTGGTTTCAAAGAACATCTTTATTTCTGCCTTCATTTCGTTATGTACCCAGTAGTCATTCAGGAACAGGTTGTTCAGTTTCCATGTAGTTGAGCGGTTTTGATTGAGTTTCTTAGTCCTGAGTTCTAATTTGATTGCACTGTGGTCTGAGAGACAGTTTGTTATAATTTCTGTTCTTGTACATTTGCTGAGGAGTGCTGTACTTCCAATTACGTGGTCAATTTTGGAGTAAGTACGATGTGGTGCTGAGAAGAATGTATATTCTGTTGATTTGGTGTGGAGAGTTCTATAGATGTCTATTAGGTCTGCTTGCTGCAGAGATGAGTTCAATTCCTGGATATCCTTGTTAACTTTCTGTCTCGTTGATCTGTCTAATGTTGACAGTGGAGTGTTGAAGTCTCCCATTATTATTGTATGGGAGTCTAAGTCTCTTTGTAAGTCTCTAAGGACTTGCTTTATGAATCTGGGTGCTCCTGTATTGGGTGCATATATATTTAGGATAGTTAGCTCTTCCTGTTGAATTGATCCCTTTACCATTATGTAATGGCCTTCTTTGTCTCTTTTGATCTTTGATGGTTTAAAGTCTGTTTTATCAGAGACTAGTATTGCAACCCCCGCTTTTTTGTGTTCTCCATTTGCTTGGTAAATCTTCCTCCATCCCTTTATTTTGAGCCTATGTATGTCTCTGCGTGTGAGATGGGTCTCCTGAATACAGCAGACTGATGGATCTTGACTCTTTATCTAGTTTGCCAGTCTGTGTCTTTTAATTGGAGCATTTAGTCCATTTACATTTAAGGTTAAGATTGTTATGTGTGAACTTGATCCTGCCATTATGATATTAACTGGTTATTTTGCTCGTTAGTTGATGCAGTTTCTTCCTAGCCTTGATGGTCTTTACATTTTGGCATGTTTTTGCAATGGCTGGTACCGGTTGTTCCTTTCCATGTTTAGTGCTTCCTTCAGGGTCTCTTGTAAGGCAGGCCTAGTGGTGACAAAATCTCTAAGCATTTGCTTATCTGTAAAGGATTTTATTTCTCCTTCACTTATGAAACTTAGTTTGGCTGGATATAAAATTCTGGGTTTAAAATTCTTTTCTTTAAGAATGTTGAATATTGGCCCCCACTCTCTTCTGGCTTGAAGAGTTTCTGCCGAGAGATCTGCTGTTAGTCTGATGGGCTTCCCTTTGTGGGTAACCCGACCTTTCTCTCTGGCTGCCCTTAAGATTTTTTCCTTCATTTCAACTTTGGTGAATCTGGCAATTATGTGTCTTGGAGTTGCTCTTCTCGAGGAGTATCTTTGTGGCGTTCTCTGTATTTCCTGGATTTGAAAGTTGGCCTGCCCTACTAGGTTGGGGAAGTTCTCCTGGATGATATCCTGAAGAGTGTTTTCCAACTTGGTTCCATTTTCCCCCTCACTTTCAGGCACCCCAATCAGACGTAGATTTGGTCTTTTTACATAATCCCATACTTCTTGCAGGCTTTGTTCATTTCTTTTTCTTCTTTTTTCTTTTGGTTTCTCTTCTCGCTTCATTTCATTCATTTGATCCTCCATCGCTGACATTCTTTCTTCCAGTTGATCGAGACGGTTACTGAAGCTTGTGCATTTGTCACGTATTTCTCGTGCCATGGTTTTCGTCTCTTTCATTTCGTTTGTGAGCTTCTCTGCATTAATTACTCTAGCCATCAATTCTTCCACTTTTTTTTCAAGATTTTTAGTTTCTTTGCGCTGGGTACGTAATTCCTCCTTTAGCTCTGAGAAATTTGATGGACTGAAGCCTTCTTCTCTCATCTCGTCGAAGTCATTCTCCGTCCAGCTTTGATCCGTTGCTGGCGATGAGCTGCGCTCCTTTGCCGGGGGAGATGCGCTCTTATTTTTTGAATTTCCAGCTTTTCTGCCCTGCTTTTTCCCCATCTTTGTGGTTTTATCTGCCTCTGGTCTTTGATGATGGTGATGTACTGATGGGGTTTTGGTGTAGGTGTCCTTCCTGTTTGATAGCTTTCCTTCTAACAGTCAGGATCCTCAGCTGTAGGTTGTAGCTGTAGGAGATTGCTTGAGGTCCACTCCAGACCCTGTTTGCCTGGGTATCAGCAGCAGAGGCTGCAGAAGATAGAATATTTCTGAACAGCGAGTGTACCTGTCTGATTCTTGCTTTGGAATCTTCCTCTCAGGGGTGTACTCCACCCTGTGAGGTGTGGTGTGTCAGACTGCCCCTAGTGGGGGATGTCTCCCAGTTAGGCTACTCAGGGGTCAGGGACCCACTTGAGCAGGGAGTCTGTCCCTTCTCAGATCTCAGCCTCCGTGTTGGGAGATCCACTGCTCTCTTCAAAGCTGTCAGACAGAGTCATTTGCGTCTGCAGAGCTGCTGCGTTTGTTATTATTTACTGTGCCCTGTCCCCAGAGGTGGAGTCTACAGAGACAGGCAGGTTTCCTTGAGCTGCTGTGAGCTCCACCCAGTTCGAGCTTCCCAGCAGCTTTGTTTACCTACTTAAGCCTCAGCAATGGCGGGCGCCCCTCCCCCAGCCTCGCTGCTGCCTTGCCGGTAGATCACAGACTGCTGTGCTAGCAATGAGGGAGGCTCCGTGGGTGTGGGACACTCCCGGCCAGGTGTGGGATATGATCTCCTGGTGTGCCTGTCTGCTTAAAGCGCAGTATTGGGGTGGGAGTTACCCGATTTTCCAGGTGTTGTGTGTCTCAGTTCCCCTGGCTAGGAAAAGGGATTCCCTTCCCCCTTGCGCTTTCCAGGTGAGGCAATGCCTCGCCCTGCTTCAGCTCTCGCTGGTCGGGCTGCAGCAGCTGACCAGCACCGATCGTCTGGCACTCCCCAGTGAGATGAACCCAGTACCTCAGTTGAAAATGCAGAAATCGCCGGTCTTCTGTGTCGCTCGCGCTGGGAGTTGGAGACTGGAGCTGTTCCTATTCGGCCATCTTGCTCCGCCCTCCTATTTTTATTTTTTGTAGAGACAGGGTCTTGCTATATTGTCCAGGCTGGTGTAGAACTCTTGGTTTTATGTGATCTTCCCACCTCAACCTTTCAGAGTGCTGGAATTACAGGTGTGAGCCAGTGTGCCTGGCCAAGTTAATTTTCAATTTTTCTAATGTTTTAAGTTATAGTATACTAAATATTGATTTTTGTGTTTTCACTTTCCTATAAATTTATAACTGACAGTAAAAGAGTTAATATTTTGATAGAAATTTTAAATAGTATCCAGGGATTTAGTGAAATAAATTACCTTAATGGGATGTAAGAGCCATAGTTTAAAGAAATAAATAAGGGCAGTCTCTGCTTTTCTTGGTAGTGCAGATCTATGCCCTGCAGGAATGCAAGCTGAAACCATGGAAAGAAATCTTCTTTTCTTTTTTTTGAGATGGAGTGTCATTCTGTCGTCCTGGCTGGAGTGTAGTGGCACGATCTCGGCTCACTGCAACCTCCTGCAACCTCTGCCTCCCAGGTTCACCCCATTCTCCTGCCTCAGCCTCCCGAGTAGCTGGTACTACAGGCGCCCGCCACCAGGCCCGGCTAATTTTTTGTATTTTTTAGTAGAGACAGGGTTTCACCATGTTAGCCAGGATGGTCTCGATCTCCTGACCTCATGATCCTTCCGCCTTGGCCTCCCAAAGTGCTGGGATTACAGGCGTGAGCCACCCGTACCCCACCGGAAAGAAATCTTAATAAGCCAGTTGGAAAAGTTACAGTTGATCTATGATGTTTAAAATTTTTGTCAAAATAAGAAAATTAGCTGGGTATGGTGGTACATTGTTTTGAGTTAATGACTGTAATAAATAGTTTGGTATAAATCTTTCCAGACTGACTGTTTATCCCTTGTTCTTTCCCTTTCTTCCTTCAATAACAATGCTTTGGTTCTATGTATGCTTTAAAGGATTCAACTTGGGGCTATTGCTTGCATCTTTTTAAAAGTTATTGGATTGGAAATTGTTTAAAAGACCAAGATTTTTCTGCAGTGCTGGTGTGCATCAGGATGAATTCCTGGTTATCGGGCCTGAGGTTTTACTGGTGATGTGACCTATAGAACTTTAGTGGGTTTTCTATCAGTTTTGCTCCAGTGTAGTCTCTGGCATACAAAATAAGGGTCAGTTAACTTTCTGTATCTCCATTTATTCTTGGCTGCTGATTCTTAAGAGTTACAGTTGGGTCTGAAACCCTTTGAAACCTTTTCTCTCCGTTTTTGTTACCTGTGAATTAACTAACAATTTTTTATAAATTCAGAATTCTGAACTTTTATCTCATCTTTGTTGCTTTAAAGAATGACCAGTGGAAATTAAAAATTAAACATAATTTCATCCTTTTTCAAAAAACTAGGTTTAAAAATTATGTGACTCTTTGGATCTAGATTGTTATTCGATACAGTCAGGCATCACTTAGAGTCGGGCATGACAGGGACGCGTTCTGAGAAATGCATCCTCAGGCAGTTTGTTGTGTGAACAGCATAGAGTGTACTTACACACACCTAGTATACTTACACAAGCTTACTACACACTTAGGCTATATGACATAGTCTACTCTTCCTAGGCTGTAAATCTGTACAGCATGTTACTGTACTGAATACTGTAGGCAATTGTAACAAAATGGTATTTGTATATCTAAACGTAGAAAGTTACAGTAAAGATACAGTATTATAATCTTATAATAAGATTATATATGTGGCCCCTCCTTGACTGTAATTTAAAAATAACACAAAATTCAATCAGTGTAACATACCACATTAACAGAAGGCAAGGGGAAAATCCCTCACAATCGTCTCAATTTATGCAGAGAAATATGTGACAAAATTTAATACACTTTGATGATAAAAGTACTCAACAAACTAGGAATAGGAGGAAACTACCCTAGCCTATCTGTTAAAGAGCAGGTGTGGAAAACCCAAAACTAGCATCATACTCAGTAGTGAAAGACTGAAATCTTTTACTCCAAGATGAGAAACAAGGATGCTTGCTTTTACCACTTCTGTGCAACACAGTATTGGAAATTTTAGCCAGAACAATCAGGCAAGAAAAAGAAAGAAAAGGCATCCAAATGGAAAAGGAAGAAGTGAAATTATTTTTATTTGCATCATCTTATATGTAGAAAACCCCAAAGATTCCCCAAAAAACTGTTACAACCAATACGCAAATTTACCGAACTTGCAGGATAGAAAAGCAACGCACCGAAATCACTTGCATTTCTATACGTTAACAATGAACAATTTGAAAAGAAAACTAAACAAATATTCATTTATCATAGCATCAAAAGGAATAAAATATTCAGGAATAAGCTTAACCAAGGAGATGAAAGACTTGTACATTGAAACATTACTGAGAAGAATTAAAGAAGACAGAAATAAATGGAAAGACATCTATGTTTCTGGGTTGGAAGACTAATATTGTTAAGATGTCAAAATGATCTGTATATTCAATGCAATTCCTATCAAAATTCCAAGACGTGTTTGGCAAAAATAGAAAAAACTTCATCCTAAAATTTATATAGAATCCCATGAGTCCCCGAATAGCCAAAACAACCTTGAAAAGGAGCAAAATTGACTGGGCACAGTGGCTCATGCATGTAATCCCAGCACTTTGGGAAGCCAAGGCAGGAGGATCCTTTGAGCCCAGGAGTTTTAGACCAGCGTAGACAACATGGCAAGACCTTGTCTCTACAAAACTAATAATAAGAAAAAATTACCGCCTGTGCCTGTGGTCGCAGCTGCTTGGGAGGCTGAGGTTGTGGTATGGCTTGGAGTGAGCTGTGTTCATGCCACTGCACTCCAGCCTGGGCAACAGAGCGAGACCCCATCTCAAAACCCTGTCTCAAAAAAAGAAAAACAAAACAAAACAAAACAAAATTGAATGTCTCATACTTCCTGATTTCAAAACCTATAGCAAAGCATAGTAATGAAGACATCGTGGTACTGGAATAAAGACAGACAATGTATAGTCCAATGGAACACAATAGGGAGCTCAGAAATCAACCCTGACATAATGGTCAAATGATTTTTGATAATGATACAAGATCAATCAATTGGGAAAGGCCAATCTTTTCAGCAAATAATGTTGGGGAAACTGGATTATCTGTATGCGAGACAATGGTGTTGAATTTCTTTCTATATCACGCCATAGATAGAAATAAATAAAAATGGATCAAAGACCTAAATGTGAGAGCTAAAACTATAAAACTATTAGAAGAAAGCTTAGAGAAAAAGCTTCATGACATTGGATTTGGCAAAGAGTTCTTAGATAAAACACTAAAACATAAGCAGTAAAAAAAAAAAAAAGGAGATTATTTGGATTTTATCAAAATTAAAACTTGTGTGCATCATAGGACACTGTCAACAAAATGAAGCAACCCATAGAATACAAGAAAACATTTGCAAATCATATATCTGATAAAGGTATGATATCCAGAATATATAAAGAACTCCCACAACTCAGCCATTAAAAACTAACCAGATGGCTGGGTGTGGTGGCTCACGCCTGTAATCCCAGCACTTTGGGAGGCTGAAGTGGGCGAATTACTTGAGGTCAGGAGTTTGAGACGAACCTGGCCAACACGGTGGTCTCTACTAAAAAGACAAATCCTGTCTCTACTAAAAATACAAAAATTAGTCAGGTGTGATGGTGGGCGCCTGTAATCCCAGCTGTTTGGGAGGCTGAGACAGGAGAACTGCTTGAATCCAGGAGGCAGAGGTTGCAGTGATCCAAGATCACGCCACTGCACTCCAGCCTGGGTGGCAGAGCGAGACTATGTCTCAGAAAACAACAACCGGTATCTCATGCCTGTAATCCCAGCACTTTTGGGAGGCCGAGGCGGGCAGATCACATGAGGTCAGGAGTTCGAGACCAGCCTGGCCACCGTGGTGAAACCTCGTCTCTTAAAAATACAAAAATTAGCTGGGCATGGTGGCGGGTGCTTGTAATCCCAGCTACTTGAGGGACTGAGGCAGGAGAATTGCTTGAACCCGAAAGGCAGAGGTTGCAGTGAGCCGAGGTCACGCCATTACACTGCAGCCTGGGTGACAAGAACAAAACTGTCTCAGAAAGAAAAGAAAACCAACAACAACAACAACAAAAACCTACCAAATGAAAAAATGGGTAGACTGGAATAGACATTTCTCCAGAGAAGATATATAGATGGCCAATAATTACAGAGAAAGGTGCACAGCATCACTAATTATTAGGAAAATGGAAATCAAAACCATAGTGAGATCACTCTCCACCATTAGGATGATTATTATCAAGAAAACAAAATTGTAAGTGTTGGTGAGGGTAGAGAAATAAGAAAGCTTATGCATTGCTAGTGGGAATGTAAAATGGTGCAGTTACTGTGGAAAACAGTATGGTGGTTCCTTAAAAAATTAAAAATGGAATTATCAGATAATTCACCATTCTCCTTTTGGGTATATACTGACAACAATTGAGATACTTGAACAGATATTTCTACATCAGTGTTCATAACAGCATTATTTATAGTAGCCAATAGGTGGAAACAACCCATGTGCTCATCAGTGGATGAATAAACGAAATGTGGGACATCTGTGCAATGGAATGTTACTCAGCTTTAAGAAGGAATGGAATTCTGATGCATGCTACAACATGGATGAACCTTAAGTCATGATGCTGAGTCAAATAAGTCAGACACAAAAAAATAATATTATATGATTCCACTTTTATCAGGTACCTAGAGTAATCAAACTCACAGAGACAAAAAGTGGAATGGTGGTTGCCAGTGGCTAGGAGGAAAGCGAGAAATTGGAAGCTTGTTTTTCAAAAATCATTTTGGACATTTATTTTAAATATTATAGTTCTGTAGGCATGAGCTCTGTCCCACTCCTTATGCTTTCACTTTTTTTTTTTTTTTTAAAACTTACATTCCTCCTCATTCTTTTTTTATTTTCTGTTTTTTATTTTTGAGATGGAGTCTCGCTCTGTGGCCCAGGCTGGAGTGCAGTGGTGTGATCTGGACTCACTGCAACCTCCGCCTTCTGGGTTCAAGCAATTCTTCTGCCTCAGCCTCCCAAGTAGCTGGATTACAAGCGTGTGTCACCACACTCAGCTAATTTTTGTAATTTTAGTCGAGATGGGGTTTTACCGTGCTGGTCTTGAACTCCTGACCTCCAGTGGTCTGCCCTCCCAAAGTGATGGAATTACAGGCATGAGGCACCGCGCCCGGCCCCTCCTCATTCTTTAGATTTTTGGTTTATTTTCAGGTGACATTTCAGGGGCATTTCATTTAGGAAGAGAATGTAGATGGCATTCTTTCAAAGTCCTTGCCTGTCGGAACAGGTTTCCGTTTTTTTTCCATGTGAAAATAGATTACTTAAGAATAGTATTATTGGGTTGCAATATTTTCTTTTCCTTAAAATTTTGTAGATTTTATTCTTGATTTCATCTGACTTTAGCTGTACAGAGCAGAAACGTGATGCGATGACAGTGAGATTGCTTTTTAAAAAAATATTTAATTTTTATTTCTTTTAATTTTATTATTATTATTATTTTTTGTTTGTTGTTTTGAGATGGAGTCTTGCTCTGTCGCCCAGGCTGGAGTGCAGTGGCACGGTCTCAGCTCACTGCAACCTCTGCCTCCTGGGTTCAAGTGATTCTTCTGCCTCAGCCTCCTGAGTAGCTGGGATTACAGGCACTCACCACCACACCCAGATAATTTATTTGTGTTTTTAGTAGAGATGGGGTTTCACCATGTTGGCCAGGCTGGTCTCCAACTCCTAGCCTCAAGTAATCCGCCCGCCTTGGCCTCCCAAAGTGCTGGGATTACAGGTGTGAGCCACTGCACCCAGCCATATATATATATATTTAGTTTTTGTGGGCACATAGTAGGTATATGTATTTTGGGGGTACATGAGATGTTTTAATACAGGTGTGCATGTGAAATAAGCACATGATGGGGGATGGGATATCTAGCTCCTTATGCATTTATCCTTTTGCGTTACAAACAATTCAATTACACTGTAAGTTATTTAAAAATGTACAATTACATTATTATTGATTGTAGTCACCCTGTTGTGCTGTCAAATAGAAGGTGTTATTCATTAATTCTGTTATGTTTGTACCCAGTGACCACTCCACCTTCCCTGTATCTCCCACTTACTTTCTCAGCCTGTGGTAACCATCCTTCTACTCTCCAAGTCCATAAGTTCAATTGTTTTGATTTTTAGATCCCACAAATCTAAAAATTGTGATGAGATGTTTGCCTTTTTTTTTGTTTTGAGATGGAGTCTCGCTCTGTTGCCCAGGCTGGAGTGCAGTGGCACGATCTCTGCTCACTGCAAGCTCTGCCTCCCGGGTTCATGCCATTCTCCTGCCTCAGCCTCCCAAGTAGCTGGGACTACAGGCGCCTGCTACCATGCCCGGCTAATTTTTTGTATTTTTAGTAGAGACGGGGTTTCACCGTGTTAGCCAGGATGGTCTCGATCTCCTGACCTCGTGATCTGCCTGCCTTGGCCTCCTGAAGTGCTGGGATTACAGGCATGAGCCACCATGCCCAGCCAGATGTTTGTCTTTCTATGCCTGATTTATTTCACTTAACAAGATCTTCAGTTCCACCCACGTTGTTGCAAATGAGTGGATCCCATTCTTTTTTATGACTGAATAGTACTCCGTTGTGTATTTGCCCCACATTTTCTTTATCCATTAGTCTGTTGGTAGAGACTTAGGTTGCTTCCAAATCTTAGCTATTGTAAACAGTGCTGCAGCGAACATAGGAGTGCAGATGTCTCTTTGCTATACTGATTTTCTTTCTTTTGGGTTGTACCCAGCAGTGGGATTGCTGGGTCATATGATAGCTCAATTACTAGTTTCTTTTTGAGGAACCTCTAAACTGTTTTCCATAGTGGTTGTACTAATTTATAGTCCCACCAACAGTGTACAGGGGTTCCTTTTTCTCCACATCCTCAGCAGCATTTGTTGTTGCCTGTCTTTTGGGTATAAGCCATTTTGACTGGGGTGAGATGATAACTCATTATAGATGATAACTCATTATAGTTTAGATTTGCATGTCTTTGATGATCAGTGATTTTCAGCATCTTTTCATAAGCCTGTTTGCCAATTGCATGTCTTTTTTTGAGTAACGTCTTTTCAGATCTTTTGCTCCCTTTTTATCATTTGGTCAAATCTTACCCGTTTTTAGATTATTAGACTTTTTCCTATAGAATTGTTTGAGCTCCTTATATATTCTGGTTTTAAATCTCTTGTGAGATGGATAGTTTGCAAATATTTTCTCCCATTGTATGAGTTGTCTCTTCACTTTGTTGATTGTGTCCTTTGCCGTGCAGAAGCTTTTTAACTTGATGTGATCCAGTTTGTCTGCTTGTGCTTTGGTTGCCTGTGCTTGTGGGGTATTACTCAAGAAATCTTTGCCCAGACCAATGTCCTGGAGATTTTCCCCAATGTTTTCTTGTAGTAGATTCATAGTTTGAGGTCTTAGATTTAAGTCTTTAATACATTTTGATTTTATATTTGTATATCGTGAGAGATAGGATCTAATTTTGTTTTTCTGCATGTGGATGTCCAGTTTTCCTAGCACCATTTGTTGAAGAGACTGTCTTTTCCTCAGTGTATGTTCTTGGCACCTTTCTCAGTTCTCTGTAGGTGTGTGGATTTGTTTCTGGGTTCTTTGTTCTTTTCCATTCGTCTGTGTGTCTGTTTTCTTTTTCGCCAGTACTTGCTGTTTGGTTACTATAGCTTTGTAGTGTAATTTGAAGTGAGGTAATGTGATTCCTCCAGTTTTGTTCTTTTTGCTTAGTATAGCTTTGGCTATTCTGGGTCTTTTGTGGTTCCATATAAATTTAAGATTTCTTTTTCTGTTTCTGTGAAGAATGTCGTTGGTATTTTGATAGGTATTACATTGAATCTGTAGATTGTTTTGGGTGGTAGGGACATTTTAACAATATTGAGTCTTCCAAGCCATGAACATAGAATATTTTTCCATTTTTTGATGGCCTTTTCAGTTTCTTTCTTCAGTGTTTTATAGTTCTCACTATAGAGATAGTTCACTTCTTTGGTTAATTCCTGGGTATTTAATTTTGTGTGTGGCTATTGTAAATGGGATTACTTTTAAAATTTCTTTTTCGCCTTGTTCACTGTTGGCATATAGAAATGCTCCTGATTTTGGTATGTTGATTTTGTATCCTGCAACTTTACTGAATTTGTTTATCAGTTCTAATAGTTTTGTGGTGGAGTCTTTAGGTTTTTCCCCAATATAAGATTGTATCATCTGCAAACAAGGATAATTTAATTTCTTCCTTTCCAATTGGAGACCCTTTATATCTTTCTCTTTTCTGATTGCTCTAGCTAGGACTTCCAGTGGTATGTTGAATAACAGTGATGACAGTGGGCAACCTTGTCATGTTCCAGAGCTTATAGGAAAGACTTTCAGTGTTTTCCCATTCAGTATGATACTAGCTGTGGGTTTGTCATATATGGCTTTTATTATGTTGAAGTATATTCCTTCTATTCCCAGTTTTTTGAGGGTTTTTATCATAAAAGGATATTGAATTTTATCAAATGGTTCTTCAGCATCAATTGAAATGATCATATGGTTTTTATTGCTCATTTTGTTGATAGAATGTATCACATTGATTGATTTGTGTATGTTGAACCATCCTTGGCATCCCAGGGATAAATCCCACTTGGTCATGATGAGTGATCTGTCTGATGTATTGTTGAATTCAGTTTTCTAGCATTTTGTTGAGGATTTTTGCATCAATATTCATTAGAGATATTGATGTGTCATTTTCTTTTTCCTTGATGTGTCTTTCTCTGGTTTTGGTATCAAGGTAATACTGGCCTCATAGAATGAGTTTGGAAGTATTCCCTCCTCTATTTTTCAGAACAGTTTGAGTAGGATTGATATTAATTCTTCTTTAAATGTTTGGTAGAATTCAACAGTTAAGCTATCGGGTCCTGGGCCTTTTTTTAGTGGGAGACTTTTTATTACAGGTTTGATCTCGTGATTTGATATCGGTCTGTTCAAGTTTTGAATTTCTTCCCGATTCAATCTTGGTAGTTTGTATGTATCTAGGAATTTGTCCATTTCTTGTAGGTTTTTCAATTTATTGGCATATATAGTTGCTCATAGTAGCCAGTGATGATCCTTTGAATTTCTGTAGCATCCGTTGTAATATCTCCTTTTTCATTTCTGATTTTATTTGGATTTTTCTCTTTTTTTTCTTAGTCTGGCTAATGGTTTGTCAATTTTGTTTAACTTTTCAAAAAAACCTTTTTGTTTCATTGATCTTTTGTATTTTTTCATTTCAGTTTCATTTATTTCTTCTCTGATCACTATTATTTCTTTTCTTCTACTAATTTTATGTTTGGTTCACTCTTGCTTTTCTAGTTCCTTAAGATGCATCATTAGATTGTTCTTTTGAAGTTTTTCTTCTTTTTTGATGTAGGCACTTATAGCCATGAACTTCCCTCTTAGATTTTTCAATTTCTTTCTTAATTACTTCATTGACCCACTGGTCATTCAGGAACATATTGTTTAATTTCCATATATTTGTATAGTTTCCAAAATTCCTTTTGTTATTAGTTTCTAGTTATATTCTATTGTGATCAGAGAAGATGCATATTATTTCAGTTTTTTGAATACTTCAAGGCTTGTTTTGTGACCTAACATATGGTCCATCCTTGAGAAAGATTTATGTGTTGAAGAAAAGAATGTATATTTTGCAGCTCTTGGATAAAATGTTCTGTAAATATCTGTTAGATTCATTTTTGTCTATAGTGCAGATTAAGTCTGGTGTTTCTTGATTTTCTGTTTGGAAGATCTGTCTAATGCTGAAAGTGGGGTGTTGAAGTCTCTAACTGTTATTGCATTCGGGCCTGTCTCTCTCTTTAGCTCTAATCATACTCACTTTATATATCTGGGTGCTCCAGTGTAGGGTACCTATATATTTAAAATTGTTATATCCTCTTGCTGAATTGACTCCTTTATCATATAGTGACCTTCTTTGTCTCTTCTTATAGTTTTTGTCTTGAAGTCTATTTTGTTTGGTGTTAGTATAGCAACTCCTGCTCTTTTTTCATTTCCATTGGGATGGAATGTCATTTTCCATACCTTTGTTTTCAGCTGATACATGTTTTTATGGGTAAAGTGTGGTTTTTTTTGTGGGCAACAAATCAGTGGGTTTTTTTTTTTCATCCATTCGGCCACTCTGTGTTTTTCTGATTGGAGAGTTTAGTCCATTCATGTTAAATGTTATTTGATAATTAAGGACTTATTCCTGCTATTTTGTTATTTGTTTCCTAGTTATTTTATGGTTTTCTCTTCCTTCTTTCTTTCCTTCCTGTCTTCTTCTAGTGAAGGGATTTTCTCCGGTAGTACGATTTAGTTTTTTGTTTTCTACTTTTTCTTTATATCTTGTATGTTTTTTGGTTTGAGGTTACCAGAGGCTTGCAAATACTATCTTATAATCCATTATTTTAACCTGATAGTAATTTAACACTATTTGTGTAAACAAACACGCAAAAAGAAAACTCATACAAACTCTGTGCTTTAATTTTGTCTCCTCACTTTTTAACCTTTTGTTGTTTCTGTTTATATCTTATTGTACCATGTCCTGAAAACTTGTTGTAGTTACCATTTTTGATTGGTTCATCTTTTAGTTTTTGTACACAGGATAAGAATAGTTTATACATCACAGTTACAGTTTTATAATATTCTTTGTTTTTCTGTGTACTTACTATTACCAGTAAGTGTTGTACCTTCAGGTGATTATTTATTGCTCATTAATGTCATTTTCTTTCTGATTGAAGTATTCCCTTTAGCATTTCTTGTAGGATAGGCCTGGCATTGATGAAATCCCTCAGCTTTTGTTTGGGAAAGTTTATTTCTTCTTCATGTTTGAAGCATATTTTCACTGGATATACTATTCTTAGGTGAAAGTTATTTTTCTTCAGCACTTTTAAATATGTTGGGAAACCTTACATGTTTCCACGGAAAAGTCTGCTGCTACACATATTGGAGCTCCCTTGTATGTTATTTATTCCTTTTCCCTGGCTGCTTTTAGGATCCTTTCTTTATCCTTGACCTTTGGAAATCTGATTATTACATGTCCTGAGGTAGGCTTCTTTAAGTTAAATCTGCTGGATATTCTATAACCTTCTTGTACCTGAATGTTGATATCTTTCTCTAGGTTTGGGAAGTTCTCTGATATTATCCCTTTGAATAAACTTTCTACCCCCATTGATGTCTTTACCTTCTCTTTAATGCCAATAACTCTTAGATTTGCCCTTTTGAGGCTGTTTTCTAGGTCTTGTAGGCATGATTCATTCTTTTTTATTCTTTTTCTTTTGTCTCCTCTGATTGTGTATTTTCAAAGAGCCTGTCTTCAAGCTCATGAATTCTTTCTTTTGTTTATCAGTTCTGCTGGTAAGAGACTCTGATGCATTCTTCAGTATATCAACTGCATTTTTCAACTCTAGAATTTCTGATTGATTCTTTTTAACTGTTTCAATCTCTTTGTTAAATTTATCTGATAGAATTCTTAATTCCTTCTCTATGTTATCTTGAATTTCTTTGAGTTTTCTCGAGATAGCTGTTTTGAATTCTCTATCTGAAAGGTCACGTATTTCTATTTTTCCAGAATAGGTCCCTGGTGCCTTATTTAGTTTGATTGGTGAGGTCGTATTTTCCTGGATGGTCTTGATGTTTATAGATATTCATCAGTTTTTGGGCATTGGAGAGTTAGGTATTTATTGTAGTCATCACAGCCTGGGCTTGTTTATGCTTATCTTTCTTGGGAAGGCTTTCTAGTATTCACAGGGACTTGGGCCCCAAGCCCAATAATGCTGTGGTTTTTGTAGCCTCATAGAGGTTGATGCTAGTAGATGTTCTTTGGTGTCTGGACATTGAAGAGTTAGCTATTTATTGTAGTCTTCACCCCCTTGTCATATTTTTAGCCGTCCTTCTTGGGAAATCTTTCCAGATGTTTGAAAGAACATGGGTGTTATAATCTAAGCTGTATTTGCTTTAGGGGGCACCCCAAGCCCAGTAACACTGTGGTTCTTGCAGACTCATAGAGGTGCTGCCTTGATGGTCTTGGAACAGATCTAGGATAATTTTCTGGGTTACCAGGCAGAGACTCTTGTTCTCTTTCCTTACTTTCTTCCAAACATACAGAGCCTTTCCTCTGTTTTGAGCTAGATAAAGCTGAGGATGGTGACACAAGCACCCCTGTGGCCACCAGTACTATATGCTGGGTCAGACCTGAAGCCAGCACAGCACTGGGTCTTGCATAAGGCCTGCTGTAACCGCTTCTTGGCTATTACCATGTTTGCTCAAGGCCCTGGGGCTCCACAGTCAGCAGGTAGCAAAGCCAAATAGGCCTGTATCCTTCCCTTAAGGATTGCGAGGTCCCCCAGGCCCCAGATGAGTCAAGAAGTTCTGTCTGGGAGCCCTGGGAGTCAGGGACTAGAGTCAGAAACCTTGGAAGTCTACCTAGTGTTCTGTTGTATTGTAGCCGAGCTGGCATTCAAACCACAAGGTGCAATCCTTCCCACTCTTCCCTCCCATTTCCAAAGGCAGAGGAGCCTCAACCTGTAGCCACCACCACCCCAGGCCACAAAGAGTACTGCCAGAGTACCCCCATAGTCCCCTAAGGCCCAAGGTCTCTTAAGTCAGCATTCACAAAAAGCTATCGGGGGTACCCTGGCAGTACTTTTCACGAATGCTGCTTGGCCTGGGACTCACCCTTCAGGGCAGTGGGCTCCCCTCTGGCCCAGGACATGTCCAGAAATGCTGTCCAAGAGCCAAGTTCTAGAATTGAGGACACTAAGAACCCACTTGGTGCTCTACCTTGCTGTGGCTGTACTGGTACCTAGGGTGCAAGACAAAGCCCCCTTTACTTTCCCCTCTGCTGTTCTCAAGCAGGAGTTTTGCCCCATATCCACCACAGCTGGGAATGTGCTGAGTCTCACCTGAAGCCAACAAGTCTCAGTGGTTCACCCAAGGCCCTCAATGTAGTACCTGGGTATTGCTGCTGGTTATTCAGGGCCCAAGGGCTCTTCAGTTAGCAGATGATGAATGCTGCCACGCCTCGGCCCTTTCCTTCAAGGCAGCAAGTTCCCTTCTGGACCAGGGTGTGTCTAGGAATGTCGTTTGGGAGTAGTGTCCTGGAATGGGGGCCTCATGGCTCTGACTGGTGCCCTATCCTGCTGTGGCTGAGCTGGTATCCAAGATGCAAGGCAAAGTCCTTCCCACTCTTCCCTCTTCTCTTCTTAAGTGGAAGGGAGGGGTCTCTTTTGGAGCCACCAGCTGTGCAACCTGGGGTTAGGAGAGAGGTAATGTCAGCACTCCCTTGGCTGCCCCAGGTGTTGTCTCAGTATGTTGCATGCTCCCTCAGTCCACTGTCTCTAGGCCTAATTCAGCTGTAGGACTTGCCAAAGAGTTGCAGTCCTTATGGCCTAGACTGTCTTTCAGGTTTACTTGGAGACACACAGTGCTGTAGCCCTCGGTGGCGAGGTTTTCCAGAGACTCAAGTTCAGACCTCTGGGATTTCTTTCTGGCTAGGGCTGGTTTAAATGCTCCGCCTGTGGGTGGGCATCAGCTGTTTGGTCTGGTTTTCCTTTCTGCTTTAACAGGACAGCACGGAGTTCAATGCCTCACAATTGCAGTATTCTCCCTTCCCCAGTGCCCAGAGATACCCTCCATACCATGCACTGCTGCTGGAAGAGGAGCCTCACCACTCTGAGGAAAAGGGTGGCGTTGGTGATTCAGGACTGTTTCTTTTAATCTCTTCTGTGCCTCTTTCAGTGATATGAAGTTCAAACCAAGTCCTATGAGTGCTTGCCTGATTTTTGGTTCTTATGAAGGTGATTTTTTCTGTGTAGATAGTTGTTAACTTTTTTATCCTTGAGGGGACGATTGGTTGAGCTTTCTATTGCACCATCTTGCTCTGCCTCTGAGATTGCTTTTTCTCTTTCTCTTTTAAAGAATCTGTTTTAACTGTCTGGACATGTAGATGTTTTTCATATTCTGAAGAAAAAGAAAATTTATTCAAGATGTGGTCTGTGTTTATTTTTTCTTTACTGATTTGTTATGCTACTAATGAACCCTTTGATTCTAAAATTTTACATCTGTTTTACTTAGAGAATATTTGTCTGCTATTTATTTTCTCCTTTTTCTGTCAGTCTGCCAGTTCTCTCTTGGCTTTCCTATTATATTATATTTCTTGGGTCCGTCCTCTGTATCTGCCTCTGCCTTCTCCCCTGTCAGATTGACCTCTCTAGCCTTTCCTGTCATTTTTAGGATATGTTTTTGAGCTGGCATTTTAAGTCAGTTTAGAATTTTTGACATTATCCTTTCTTTTCTCATTATATTTTAAAATTTGGTAATTATGTCTTTATCTGAAAGTTTTCTTTGCTATTCCAAAGTCTTTTTTTTTTTTTTTTTTTTCAAAAAATGCCACGTCCCCTCAAATCTCACTAGGAATATGAATTAGATGTATTTCCCATGGTTTTTCTCTTTTATATCCAACTTTTTCCCCAGATAATTTATTCATACTTCACCAGTAGATCCTCTTCTTTTGAACTGTGGAATGTTTTTATATGCCTTGTTATTGTTTTCCCCCTTAAGTCATCCTCAGAAAGCATTAGAGTTATCTATCTTTATTTTTTCCGAATTTCTATTTGAAATTGGTTCTGTTATAGACTCTAAATTCATAGGATCAATAATTTCAGGCTCCATTGTGAGATGAAGAGAGTAGTATTCATATTAATAAATTAAGTATTAGAAGATAAAGTGTCTATTTAGAATAGAATGGGACAAACAGGTAGCTCAGGGTAAGGAACCTGAGAGCACCCTTCCCTCTGTCTTTAATTGGTACGTCTTCATTATGTTCTTCACTGTTTTTCTGTTTTTTCCTTTATTTTTCTCTTTTGGTTTTAAGTATTCTTTGGGAATAGGTACTATATTCTGCTGTTTGGTATGTTGTCCTCAGGGTACTTCCCTGAAGATTTTTAGAAAGACCAATATATTGGAGCCAAGGGCCTGTCTGATACTTAAGTAGTAGGTAAAATGAGGTCCACTTTTGATTAAGTAGTAAATTCATCCACTTATTTCTTAGGTTGTAACTAGATTGGTAGATGATTGTTTCCTAAAATGTTATCTTATGTGAACCATACCCCTGCAAAAATTTGTTGAAATTTCCGTTATGTGGATAGTACTTTATCTGAAATAGAAAATATCCTGGATTGATGCAATAGCAGAACGGTGATAACAGAAGAAAGAGCCAGAAGTTGAAGACATATCATTAGAAATTATTCAGTTTGTGGCCAGACACGGTGGCTCATGCCTGTAATCCCAACACTTCAGGAGGCTAAGGATTGCTTGAGTCAAGGAGTTCCGAGACCAGCCTGGGCAACAAAGTGAGACCCTGTCTCTACAGAAATACCAAAAAATTAGCCAGGTATGGTGGAGGGTGCCTGTGGTGTCAGCTACACAGGAAGCTGAGGGAGAAACACCACTTGTGCCCAAGAGGTTGAGGCTGCAGTGAGCCAGCATGGCACCATTGCAGTCTAGCCTGTGCGACACAGCAAGACTCTGTCTCAAAAAAAAAAAAAGTCATTCTGAAGAACAGAGATTGAATAGAAATGAACAGAGCCTTGGAGTTTTGTTGGTTCATTCCAAAGGTCTAACGTGTGCATCATTAACACTAGAAGGAGAGGAGAAAGAGATTGGAGTAGGAAAGAATATTTGAAGAAATAATGGTGGAAAACTTCCGAAATTTGATGAAAGATACAATTTTTATTTTTATTTTTGAAACGGAGTCTCGCTCTTGGCTCACTGCAACTCCGCCTCCGGGGTTCAAGCTTCTGCTTTAGTCTTCCGAGTAGCTAGGATTACAGATGCCTTCGCCACCCACCACACCCAGCTAATTTTTGTTCTTTTAGTGGAAACGGGGTTTTGCCATGTTGGTCAGGCTGGTCTCGAACTCCTAACCTCAGGTGATCTGCCCTCCTCAGCCTCCCAAAGCGCTGGAATTACAGACGTGAGCCACTGTGCCCGGCCAAGATACAAATTTATAGATGAAAGAAGCTCAGTGAATGCCAGTTAGGAGAAACTGAAAGAAAACCATACATAAACACAGTAATTAAACGGTTGAAAACCAAAAATAAAGTCTTAAAAGTATCTGGAAAAAATGTTACATACAGGGCAACAATAATTTGAATAAATGCAGATTTCTCATCAGAAATCATGGCAGCCAGAAGACAGTAGAACAACATGTTTCAAGTACTGAAAGGAAACTGTTAACCCAGAACTCTATATCCATTGAAAATATCCTTCAAGAATGAAGATGAAATAAAGACCAAGAGTATCCATTTCTAACATGTTTACTAAATGTTAATGGACGTTCTGTAGGCTGAAGGGAAATAATACCAGATGGATATTTAGGGGGACCAATCAAAATGATAAATACATATAAAGGACTAATTTTATTCCTAAGTTATCCCACTATCTGAGAGGTTTTTTATATGGGTATAAATATAATATATATGATGGCTAAACATAAAAGTTAGTGGGGAGGTGGAAATAAAAGGGCCTATGTGGTTGCAGTGTTTCTGCATTTTTCTTTGTGTTTCTCTTTTTTTTTTTTTTTGGGACGCAGTCTTGCTCTGTTGCCCAGGCTGGAGTGCAGTGGTGTGATCTCGGCTCAGTGCAACCTCCACCTCCTGGGTTCAAGTGATTCTTCTGCCTCAGCCTCCCAAGTAGCTGGGACTACTACAGGTGCACACCACCACACCTGGCTAATTTTTGTATTTTTAGTAGAGATAGGGTTTCACCATATTGGCCAGGCTGGTCTCGAACTCCTGACCTTGTGATCTGCCTGCCTCAGCCTCCCAAAGTGCTGGGATTATAGACGTGAGCCACCGTGCCCTACCAGTTTCTGCGTTTTTCTTGACCTGGTACAGTGTTAACTCTAAGAAGACTGTGTAAGGTTTGCTATATCTGTATCTATGTATTTATATGTCTGTTTATCTACCTATGTATCTGATAATCCGATAAGTTAAAGATATGCTGTTTGAGCACAAAAGAGATTCATTTAAACCGCTATTGCTATAGATTACACCTATGACACATTTTTATGAGGAACCAGTAAATTATATAAAAAGATATAGGCAGAAAGTTAATATCAAATAGGAAGTACTAAAAATTTTCTAAGGAAAAGAGGAAAGAGCAGGTAGGAGAACAGAAAACACAGGGAATAAACAGAAAACAGATACTAAAATGGTAGACCTCAATCTAACCATGTTAATAATTCTATTACATGTAAGTGGTCTGATGTTACCAATTAAAAGAGATCTTCATATTGGATAAAAATATGAAGATATAACTGTGATCTCTGTGAGAAACCCACTTTTAATATAATGACATAAGTTATAAGGAAGGAAAAATGCATACCATACGAACACTAACCAAAAAAAGCTCAAATGAATCTATTAATATCAGAGAGGTAAACTTTTGAACAAATAGTATGATTAGGATAAAGAACATAACAATAAGAGTCATTTTCCTAAAAAGACATAATAATCTTAAATGTGTCTAACAACAGAGCTTCAAAAATGGAGTTAAAAAAAAAATCCATTAGAACTGAAAAGAAAGATTGACAAATTCACAATTATAGTTAGAGATGTAAGTGCTTTTCTCTCAAAAATCAGTAGAATAGGGAGATAGAAAACCAATAAGAAAATTTAAGAGTAGAATAGTATCAACTTATATAACCTAACTGACATTTATAGAGCACTCTACCCAACAGTAGTGAAATAGACATTCTTTTTATATGCTAGATAGACTACATTTTGGGCAATAAAACACAATCTTAACAAACTTAAAAGAATTAAAATTATGCAAAGTATGTTATCTGAGCATATAGAATTAAACTAAACACAGTCATTGGAAGAGATCAAAACATTTTTTAAATATTTGAAAATTAGAAATGATGAAATGATTCATGAGTCAAAGTAAAAGTAAAAGTCACAAGGAAATTAGGATGAAATTGAAAAACCACATATCAAAGTTTGGAGGATTTAGGTAAAACAGTACTTACAAGGAAATTTATAGTAATAAAAGCTTCTGTTTGAAAAGAAATATTTCCAATCAATGCTCTGAGCATCTACCTTAACATAGAAGAAATAGAAGAGCAAATTAAACTCAAATTGAAACTAAAGAAAGAAATAATAAGGTAGAGTAGAAATCAATGAAATTGAGTAGAGAAAAACAATAGAGTAAAATCAGTGAAGTGAAAAACTAGTCCTTGGAAAAGATTGATAAAATTGATAAATCTGTAGACAGAGTGACCAAGAAAAAATAGAGGGCAAATTATCAATATCAGAAATGCAAGACTCTGTTGACATTTAAGGGATAATTAGGGAATATTTCAGGCATCATTAGCCCCATAAATTTGACTACTTTGTTGAAATGAGCAAAGTCCTTGAAAGATAAGCTATGACGTTTACTCCAGAAGAACTAGATTATCTGAATAGTCCTATATCTAATAAAGTAATTGAAGTTTTCATTAAAAAAATTTCAACAGGGAACATTCAGTTCTATATAAGCTCTTCTAGAATATAGAATATGAGAAAATACTTCTAAATTCAATTTATGAGTTCAGTGCTATCCTGGTCTGAAAACTAGACAAAGACATTATGAAAAAATTAAGTTATGTCCATCTTCCTCATGAACATAGAGGATTGGATGGAGAGTAAATCAATCAGATTTCCCAAAATACAGTGCTGTTAGGCTATACCCATTGTAAGTGAAACATTGATGTTGGGGCTGAGGCCACCAAAGGTTGAAGAATGAAAAACAAGTAAAAGTCAAATGTGTGAAGTTAGAGAACAGGTATCAGAAACTAATCACTCTTTTAATTAGATGCCTGCAACCAGTGAATGTTCTTTGGGGGACTCCGGAATTCCATCTCTACCTTGGGTAGAAGCTGTCTAAGAGCTTAGCAGAGGGCATGATTAGAACCTAGGAGAGTTTAGAACTACAAATGACCTTGTGTTATCTCCTCAACTTTGCTCAGCTGCTCCCTAAACATGACTTTCACCTTTTACTTGAAAACTTGTCTTCCTTTCTCACCTTTTGTCTAGAGAGTCACCTTCAAAGGGCAGAATCGCTGGTACTGCAGCTTTTTCAAATACCAGGAACTTCAACCAAATAAAATAAAAAAGGACATATTTTCCTGTGCTTTCCACCTATGAACCTTACTTTTCCTGCAGGGCCCAAACGTGACTCCCCTCAATTCCTATGCTCTTTGTTCTGAGTAAAAGAGTACAAGGGGACCAGGAACAGGGTTTTTATCTGAAGCAGAAGGGGGAGAGGGTGGGAGAAGTATGTTATCTGAGTGGATAAGGAGGAATACTGAGAAGGACTGAGCTTCAAGGAGTCTTAGAGCTTCTTTACTGAGCTTCAAGGAGTCTTAAAGCTTCTTTGCTGGTTTCTTCCTTTCTCCATGTTGGGAAGAGGGCTTGTGGGAAAAGGGCTTGTGGGGCGCCTGTACAAACTGGCCATAAAAATATGGGACAATAAGTTCTGGAAAACCACAGGAGGCCTCTGAGGAGGAAAGTCTCCTAATTGCCATCATGTTCCCATGCTCAGAGTGAGACCTGCTTTCTTATCTGTAAACACTGTGTTCAAGGAGAAAGACACTCCTTTGAAACACTGGAATGTGAACAGATGTGCAGGCTCCTAGTTAAGCCCGCTCCCACTAGCTACTCTCCCGTAAGTTAAAGATACGCTCTTTGAGCACAAAGGAGGTCCATTTAAACCACTATTGCTATAGATTACACCTATGACGCATTGCCTCCCTTTCACTGTTTCTCCCTGAACATCTGCTTCTCAGGTCTAAGTGACTGTACTCAATAAACAGTGTGGAGACCAGAGCTCTGAGTCTTTTGCAGCCTCCAAAAGTACAACTGGCCCCCTGGCTCCCGACCTTTACTCTTTACTTGTCTCTTCTCAATCCTTTGTCTCCACCGGACTTTAGGTGCCCTATGGGTGGTGTTGAGACTGGTTCCCAACACTCCACAATTTCTACATTTTTTTTTTTTTGAGACATCGTCTCGCTCTGTCGCCAGGCTGGAATGCAGTGGCGCGATCTTGGCTCACTATAACCTTTGCCTCCTGGGTTCAGGCGATTCTTGTGCCTCAACCTCCTGAGTAGCTGGGATTACAGGCACGCACCACCACACCCAGCTAATTTTTGTATTTTTAGTAGAGATGGGGTTTCACCATGTTGGCCAGGATGGTCTCCAGCTCCTGACCTTGTGATCTGCCCACCTTGGCCTCCCAAAGTGCTGGGATGACAGGCGTGAGCCACCACGCTTGGCCACAATTTCTACTTTTAGGATTGTACTATGTCTTGTCCTTCAGTCTACTTCCCTGTCTGTCCTCCTGTAGTGATCTCATCCCTTTCCAAATGCATATTGCTAACCAGTGCTATCTCTTGTATTCTGTAGCCTTTATTCCCATATATTCAACTGGCTTCTCAGCATATCTGAAACCAAACTCTGGATTGCTCATCTCCCCAATACATGCTTCTTCCCTAGTCTTTCTCATCATGGTTAATGGCAATTCCATTTCTCCTGTTCGTCATTTGTAGTCCTTCTTTTTTTTTTTTTTTTTGAGATGGAGTCTCATTCTGTTGTGCAGGCTGGAGTGCAGTGGTGTGATCTCGGCTCACTGCAACCTCGGCTCCCAGGTTCAAGTGATTCTCCTGCCTCAGCCTCCCAAGTAACTGGGATTACAGGTGTCTGCCACCATGCCCGGCTAATTTTGTGTTTGCGTGTGTATGTGTGAGTTTTTAGTAGAAACGGGGTTTCACCATGTTGACCAGGCTGGTCACAAACTCCTGGCCTCACGTAATCTGCCTGCCTCGGCCTCCCAAAGTGCTGGAATTACAGGCAGTTGTTCTTCTTAATTCATGTCCCTTCTTTCTTATATCATATATAATCTATTTTCAGAATAAATCCCAAATCTAGCCCATTCTCACTATGGTCACTATCTTTGCTCTGTATAATTGCAGTAGCCTTCTGTTTTCCATGCTATCATATCTTCTGGTCTATTTTTCACATCGCAGCCAGAAAGATCCTTTTAAAATATGAGTCATTGCTAAATATTTAATGATGTCTTTCCTCTGCTCACAACTCTCCATTGGTCTCCTGCTTCACTCATAGTAAAAGGCAATTCGTTTTACAGTAGTTTATGCATTTCTGACCTTATCTCTCACCATTCTTCCCCACACTTACTCCAGTCTGACTATCCTGGCCTCCTATTCCTGGCACATGCCATGCCTAAACCATTGTTTCCCTAGCTAGTCACATGGATCCCCTCCTCTCTTCCTTTGCATCCCTGCCTAAAGGAAGGCCTTTTCTGACCACCTTATATAAAAGAGCAACTCTCACCTCCACCTCAGCACTTCTCATCCCCCGATACTGCTTTATTTTTCTCCACAGTAGTCTGTTGCCACCTCACTATTATTGTTTATTGACCTTCGCCCCATTAGAATGTAACCACCACATGGGCAAGGACTTTGTATTGGTTATGGTTGGATCCCTAAGACCTAGGATAGTCCCTGCTAGAAAGTATCTTCTCAGCAAATATTTGTTGAGTGAATTTGATTGTGGTGTTTTTTTCCTTCCTCATATTTGAATAACATTCTGCAACATAAAGTTAGATAGTCATGGAGTAGGATACCATAGGACAGGATGTCTGACTTTAGGTAATCATTGAATGAATGAATGAATGAATGAATGAATGAATGGCAGGGGTCCTACAGAACATTAATCCCTTCTTATTTCAAAGATGAGAAAATGGAGAGAGGTGTACAAATCATAGAAAGATGTCTTAGCTTCAGTATTTTGTAAACCCTCCAAAATGCTCAGCAGGTTTCACAAAATACTCAAATCAAAAGAATGTCACAGGTAAGGAAATAGAATATAAAAAGACTAGCTTGTATTCAAGAATATTTTAAGGCTATCATATAGAAAGGCCATATAAGAAATTGCTAATGGGGATTATAATGCTAAAAATATCACATAATATTTATATAACATGTGTTGTAAATTAATAAAGCCAATACCTTTTTAAAGGTAGTTTGTTAGATATGGTGTGTAATTCATAAGGAATCCCTTTCCCCCAAGTTGCTGTATAGTTTGAACTTTATTTTGTGGTTACCAAAGTCTGGACTTTTAAAAGACATAAAGTTATAATCTGAGAATGAGAAAGACAAAATGGGAATACAGATAGATATAAAACTAAAATAAATAGAAATGTAAGATAGTGCACAGGAAATTCCAAATAATAAGTGTAGATTAAAATATTCTAGAGGAGGCTGCACATGGTGGCTCATGTCTGTAATTCCAGCACTTTGGAGGCTGAGGGGAGTGGATCACTTGAGGTCAGGAGTTCAAGACCAGCCTGGTCAACATGGTGAAACCTCATCTCTACTAAAAATACAAAAATTAGCCAGTGGTGGCATCAGGTGCCTGTAATCCCAGCTACTCGGAAAACTGAGGCAGGAGAATCGCTTGAATTCAGGAGGCGGAGGTTGCAGTGAGCCAAGATTGTGCCACTGCATTCCAGCCTGGGCGACAGGGTGAGATTCTGTCTTTAAAAAAAAAAAAAAAAAATTCTGAAAGAAATTAGGAATGGATGACACAGTGGGCCAGGTGTCAGGACATGGCTCTAGCAAGGGAGAAGGAGTAGAATTTGATGATGCTTTAGATAGAAGTGTAGAACTTAGAAAGCTGGGGCCATGATCTGAGCAGAGGCATAGTGGGGCAGCCAGAGAATGTTCTAGTAGTGAGTAAGGTCAGTTTAATAGGGCCTTAGGTCAGAGAGCTTAAGAAGGGATATTAGTGTACATTGTGAAAATATATGAATATTACATAAAATCGTTTGAACTCTAGACAGAAGCTTTTGAAATCTTTTAGGGGGCTAACATGTACAAAGTAGTGTTTTAAGCATATTAAACTGTCAGTGGTGTACATTATGGATAGAAAGAGGAGACTGAAAAGTTCTCTGTGAGGTGATACTGACCTATGTTAGGATAATAGCAGTGGAAGGGATTAACATGAGTGTTGTGAGAAGTATTAGCAGGACCTAGTTACTGTGTAGAAGTGAGAAGAGACCAGGGTAATTCTGTGGTTTTTAGTGTCTAGGAGAACTGTGGAAATAGGAAATTCTCTCATGAATGTCATTTTATCATGAAGGATGAGTTTGGCTTTAGACATAGCAAGTTTGGTATGAGAGCCAGCTAATGATGTCTAGTTAGAGATTTAGAACTCAGGCTGGATTAGGGCTACAGTTTTAGGGAATTTACGCTCACATATAGAGGTGAGAGTTAGTCCTAATGGTGAATGAAATCTTAGGAGTTTCAGAGACTGTAGAACAGTGTAGGCTGAAAAGATGGTGGTGCACAGAACTTTAGTGGGCAGAGGAAGAATGTTTTGTGAAGGAAACTTTGAAAAGCAATGGTTGCAGAAGTAGGGTAACCTATGAAAAGAAAGCCAAGGGTCACATAGGTAGTTGATTCAAAGTAACATTCATCCCTCCCTCAACTCCCCCATTGCAAATGCAGTACATCTTTAATGTCAGATCCTGGAAAATAGACAATAGCACAAATATTTTTAAAAAGCTTTTACCCAGCCTGGGCAACATAGTGGTACCCTGAGCGGTGGCTCACGCCTGTAATCCCAGCACTTTGGGAGGCCGAGGCGGGCGGATCACAAGGTCAGGAGATCGAGACCATGGTGAAACCCCGTCTCTACTAAAAAAATAGAAAAAAAATTAGCCGGGCGCAGTGGCGGGCGCCTGTAGTCCCAGCTACTCGGGAGGCTGAGGTAGGAGAATGGCGTGAACCCAGGAGGCGGAGCTTGCAGTGAGCCGAGATTGCGCCACTGCACTCCAGCCTGGGCGACAGAGCGAGACTCCGTCTCAAAAAAAAAAAAAAAAAAAAAATTGAAAATTAGCCAGGCATGATGCCACATGCCTGTAGCCTCAGCTACTCAGACGGCTGAGGAGGGGGATCACTTGAACCTGGAAGGTCGAGGCTGCAGTGAGCTGTGATTGAGCCACTGCACTCCAGCCTGGGTGACAGAGTAGGATCTGTCTAAAAAAAATAAAAAAAATAAAAATTACTTACAACCCAGTTAGCCAGAGAAAACTATTAAAATATTTAAATACATATCTTACATTGCTAAATATTTCTTCTTTATTGTGTCTATGTATTTGTGTATTTATATTGCTATACAAGAGAGTGTTTATTATTTGCTGTAAATAGGTGAGGTAAGATGATTCAAAAAGAGTTCAGCTGTTATATAGCTTATTTGCTGACATTATCTAAATATTTAATATATATAGAATTTCCTATATTGTCTGTTTTGTATACTCTTCAGATGATTGCAAAAGGGAAAAATGCCTCTGAACTGTTTCCTGCTGTTGTGAAGAATGTGGCCAGTAAAAATATTGAGGTACTGCTTTGATCTATAATTTTTTGATTCCTTTTGTTTTCATGGGACCATACACTTTTCATGTAGTGTAATGCAACATAAGGTACTTAAGTATCACTAGATTTTTGTTATGATTAAAATGTCCTTAATTTTAAATGTAGGTAAGATCGAATAAAAAGTAGACACAATCCTAGCTTTGGATTTTTGGTAGAGAATGTGAAAAGCAAAACAGATTGATTCACCTGACTGAATAATGGTAAGTTGTTGAGTTTTCACCTGTTCCTAGAGGCCCGTTTAGTTTAAATTTTGTTCCAGGGACTTAATTTTAAGATAGCATATGTCCAGTGAAAAAGACCTGGTCGGGTATATCCAGACCTTGATGATTTGGGGCTTTTCTAGGACTGAACCCAAGAATATTTCCCAAGTTTCTTAGACTACTCATGACATGTACTAAGCACTCAGTACATATATGTGGATTTATTGAATGAACATGTCCCAGTAAAATGCTATTTTCTGTAAGCTAGACTGATATAGTCTAGTATTAAGATTACATTCTCCTCTCCACCCTGGTTAATTGATAAATTAATTGAAAAAGCCTGGTTAATTGATAAATTTTTCTCAGTTTAAAGCTTTAAAGCTTTTCCCTCACCATGAAATTAAAAATGTGTTACTGCTGCTATTTGTTTGCCATTTTATTGGCAGATGACGAAGCTCATTAACAAATAACAGAAACATTCTAATCCAGGGAACATGGTTATGGTGACAGAGAGAGAAAGCGCACAAGCATTCTTGCCCGGGCAAGTGAGAGTGGAAGGAGGATGGGTGTGTGATTTCAGAGGGTTCGCTAATTTTGTAGTTACGATTTTATTTTCTGTGCACAGTATGGTCATTTTTTGCTAGTGAAGTTGTTTCTGTTTTGTGTGATGATTTTAAATATTCAAAGTATTCTTGCCAGCAAAACCAACCAGAGAAAAAGAGAGAAAACATTTTGGAGCTAATGCTTTTTACATATTACTTAACTAAATGTGATTGATAGTGTTGGTGAGAGAGGGATTTTAAATCTCCCAATCATGATTTTGATTTTTGTTTTTGCTTTTTTATTGAGACAGGGTCTCACTTTGTCACCCAGGCTGGAGTGCAGTGGTGTGATCTTGGCTCACTACAGCCTCGACCTCCTGGACTCAAGCGACCCTCCCACCTCAGCCCCTCAAGTAGCTGGGACTACAGGCGTGTACAACCATGCTTGGCTAGTTTTTTATTTTTATTTTTTGTAGAGACAGAGTTTTGCCATGTGGCCTAGGCTGGTCTCTAACTCCTGAGCTCAAGCAATTCACCTGCATCAGCCTCCCAAAGTGCTAGGATTACAGGCGTGACCAACCGTGCCCGGCTTTTTTTTTTTTTTTTTTAAGCAGAGTTCCTCTCTTATCTCCCAGGCTGGAATGCAGTGGCATGGTCATGGCTTACTGTAGCCTTAACCTCTTGGGTTTTAGGTGATCCTCCTTCCTCAGCCTCCCGAGTAGCTGGGACTACTGGTGCATGCCACCACATCCAGCTAATTTTCGCATTTTTAGCAGAGACAGGGCTTCACCATGTTGCCTAGGCTGGTTTCGAACTCCCAGGCTCAAGCAGTCTGCCAACCTTGGCCTCCCAAAGTGCTGGGAGTACAGGCATGAGCCATCGCTCCTGGGCTGATTCTGGAATTTTTATTTTTCCCCTTAATTTAGTATTTTTTGCCTATTTTTAAAAGTACTCTTATTAGGCATAACTCTTTTTGGGTTTTCCTGATGAACTGACCTTTTTATTATAAAATAAATCCTTTATTTTTGTTAATATGTTTTGTCTTAAAGCATATTTGATTTGTTATTAGTATTGCCACTCCAACCTTCTCATTTCTTTTTATTATCATTTTTATTCATTTGCTTTCAGCTTGTCTGCCTATATCTAGTGTGCATCTGTTGTTGACAGCATATAGTTGCAGCTTTCCCTACATCCTATGTGTCAATCTCTTCCTTTTAATTGGAGTGTCTATTTTGCTAACGCTTAATTTAATTATTGATCTACTTAGATTTGAGTCTACTATTTTTCTTTTCTCTTTGTCTCTTTTATTTTTTTCTTCTTCCTATTCCTTTTTTGGGTTAACTAGAAACATTTTAAAATTTCATTCTAGTTTTTTTCCAACTTGCATTTCTTGGCATATATGACAGTGGTCCCATATGATTATAACACTATATTTTTACTGTGCTTTTTCTATGTTTAGATACACAACTACCTACTACTGTGTTATAGTTATCTACAGTATTGAGTACAGTAATATGCTGTACAGATTTGTAACCTAGGAGCAATAGGCCATATCAGTAGTCCCCAACCTTTTTGGCACCAGGGACCAGTATTGTGGAAGACAATTTTTCCCTGGACCCTGGGTGGGTAGGATGGCTTCAGGATGATTCAAAAGCATTACATTTATTGTGCACTTTATTTCTATTATTACATTGTAATATATAATGAAATAATTATATAACTCTCCATAATGTAGAATCAGTGGGAGCCCTGAGCTTGTTTTCTTACAACTAGATTGTCCCATCTGGGGTGTGATGGGAGACAGTGACAGATCATCAGGCATTAGATTCTCATAAGGAGCATGCAGCCTAGATCCTTCTTGTGTGCAGTTTACAATAGGGTTCGCAATCCTATGAGAATCTAATGCTGCTGTTGATCTGACAGCAGGCAGAGCTCGGGGTAATACAAGCATTGAGGAGCAACTGTAAATACAGATGAAGCTTTGCTTGCTTGCTGACTGCTCACCACCTCCTGTGTGGCCTGTTTCCAACCCCTTGGCTATATCATATATCCTAGGTGTGTAGACCCCTGGTCTTTATTATATATCCTAGGTGTGTAGTAGGCTATACCATGTAGGTTTGTGTAAGTGCACTCTATGGTGTTTGCACAACAATGAAATTGTCCAACAACGCATTTTTCAGAACATTGTTAAGCAATGCATCACTGGATTGTAGAATTTTAAGGATAGGTATTTTAAACCTACTTTTTTTTTTGGAAACAGGGTCTCACTCTGTTGCCCAGGTTGGAGTGCAGTGGCACGATCTTGGCTCACTACAACCTCTGCCTCCCTGGTTCAAGTGATTCTCCTGCCTCAGCCTCCCGAGCAGCTGGGATTACAGGCTTGTGTCACCATGCCCATGTAATTTATTTTTTGTATTTTTAGTAGAGCCAGGGTTTTGTCGTGTTGCCCAGGCTGGTCTGGAACTCCTGAGCTCAAGTGATTTGCCCACCTTGGCCTCCCAAAGTGCTGGGATTACAGGTGTGAGCCACCACATTCAGCCTAAACCTACTTTTAAAAACGATTTCATATTTTAAAGTATGCTTCTTGCTTTTTTTTTTTTTTTGGGACTGTAGTGTCATGAACACAACACACTATAGCCTTCACTTCCTGGGCTCAAGTGATCCTCCTGACTTAGCCTTCTGAGTAGCTGGGACCACAGGTGTGTGCCACTACTCCTGGCTCATTTAAAAAATATTTTGTAGAGATGACGTCTCCATGTTGCCCAGGCTAGTGTTGAACACTTGGGCTCAGGTGATCCTCCTGCGTTGGCCTCCCAAAGTGCTGGGATTATAGGCTTGAGCCACTGTGCCCAGCCCTTAATTTTTTTCATTAGATAGGAAGTGCATTCTATATTTCAGATATATGAATTTTTCTATCAAAATGAAATAGTTGTTATAAACTCAATTACACTAAATTGGATAAACCAAAATCAAAACACTTGTATTGTTGTGGCCAGTTTATGAATTAAATTAATACTGGATTTAAATGACTTCATAAACCATACTTTCTTTCTAGAACACCAATTAATGGAAGAAATCTATGTAGATTGTAGATTTCTTGAGTAAAATCAATTTTACTTATGATTAATTTAGTAGATATTTATTAAACATTATGTGCTTATTGCCATATATAATTCTGAATTGATAATTTTAAACTACTCTCCCTTTGATAACCTTATGGCCATGCTATCTGAACTTCTACTTTGATATGTTTATTAGTTTTATGGCCTATGGTATAAGAAAGTCCAAATATCTGGAAAAAATCAACATTTAACTTAGAAAAATTATGAGGCATAGGTGAAGCTTGTCTTAGTGTTATCAGGAATAGAGTCTCTCAGGATAATTGGAATAGGAATAATTGCTAATATTAAAAAAACCTGTCTGACCTAGGTTATTAGTGCCTTACATAGATCCACTCATTTTATCCTCACAAATAACCCTGTGGGGCTGGTTCTGTCATTACTTGTGTTTTATGTTTGAGGACAAGATGGTAGAGAGGTTAAATTAGCTGATCAAGGTCACACAGCCAGCGTGTGGCAGTCAGAATCCAAAGCTAGGCTGCTTGGCTTCATAACCCATCTTAGCCCATTCAGCGCCATCTTTCCTGTTTGATGATTCCTTCCTCTCTTTTCTTTCTTAATATTATTGACTCCTTATCAATGTCTGGTATTAGCCATCCTTTGGGAGGTACCTGGTATTGGCATTTTTTTTTTTTTTTTAATGTTTTAGTTATGGGTAGAAATGACCAAGTCCTTAGAAATTGGTGGCAAATTGGCTAGTTCCCTCAGGACTTCTAGTTCTTGTTGTAAACAGAAAATTCCATACTAATTATTGTTCCTTCAGAACTATTTTACTATTCAAATAGTTATCAGTAGGAGAACTTTTCCATTTGTTCATATTTCCCCTTTACAATTAGATTCTGGTATGCTGACTAATGTTCTGTTACAAAAATGTCAATATAAACATAATTATTGGTCTATTTGTTTTGGATTTCTTTCCTTCTTTAAGTACCTTGTTTATTTTATTTTTTTGAAACATGCTTAAGCCTTTAATGTTTTGGGAAAATTGACATAAATTTCTTAAAACTTATGTTCAGAAATTGAATGTTTCATTCCTCTCAAGTGCAAAATTTCATTTTTACAAGTACACACAGGTGAGCTACTTTAGACACACAGGTGAGCTGTACGTCATCTACCATTAAATGTCAAATGATACCAAAAGTGACCTAGTAAGCAATCAGTGGTTATAGTGCAAAAATAATCAAAGGTTTAGTCAATAACTCATGAAGTTTGATGTACTAGTATTGATAAGTTAATTAAACAGATCTGTCTGTGTTCTTCCAGCCTACTGGGGCTCTGCTATGATTAGCTTTACAGCAAGGAGTGTTATAACATTGAATGAAAGTAACCGATCAGAGAATGATGTAGTCACGGAGCTTTAACTACTCCCATTTCTGGTCACAGAATGGTTTCAGGGAAGGTAGGCTTTCTTTGCACACCTGCAGCCTGTCAGTGCATAGGCCTCTTGTGGTCAATATTGATTGATTCTTATAACAGAAGTAGAACAAATTTAGTGTTTTGCAACCTTCTGTGATTTAATATTGTTATGCTTTTTGCCATAACAGTCACAGAAATCCTTCTCCAATAGTGAGTAATTATAGCAATGCCTGCTAGCTCTGCTGTGGTTCTGAATGTTTCAGTATTGCCAATATAAACTCTGTGATATATTCTAGAGTTCATAATCCAGTTTTAAAAGCTGGCTGTACTTGGTGAATAAAGGTATTGCTGAGAAATAAATTGTAAGGGGATGAGGGAGAACTGGGCCCATTCTTCCTCAAAACTTTCCAGAGAACTGTAGAGTGAGATTCTGAATATAATTAGTAAAGAGAAATAGTATTTTAAAAGAAAATTTTAAAAAACCAAACCAGCTGTGTTGGTGTGCACCTAGAGTCCCAATTACCAGGGAGGCTGAGGCAGGAGGATCTCTTGAGCCCAGGAGTTTGAGGCCAGCCTGGGCAACAGAGTGAGACCCTATCTCTCTTTAAACACACACCCACACCGCCACCCCCACCCACTGACACACACACACACCCCTCCCCACACACCCACATACACCAAAAAAACAACCAAACTAACAAGTTAAAGGCTTTGGAGGGAGTCTTTCCAATGCTTGTTGTTTTCCTCATAGTATGTTGGTGTCTTTCTATACTTTGCTGTTCAATGAATTATACCCACTGGTGTGGGAAGTTAGATCCTAGATAGAGTACTCTAATGTCTTAATTTTTTTCAGTCTACAGTTGGTCTGGAATGTGATCCAGATGATAAGTACTGATCTTTTACTGTATGCCAAGCAATGTGATAGGTCCTTGCAATATGCAGGTGAATAAGGAATGGTTGTTGTACTAAATAGTCTCATGTTCACTCCCAGGCAGATGGGAGAAATTACTTAGTTAAATACATATTATGTGTTGATTTGATATATTGAAAGTGTTGTTAATCAATCAATCAACTGCTGATACATTGGTGTATATTTGATATATTGACTGCTGTTAATCAGTCAACCACGTGTTAATTGCTTTCTACCATTGCTGTATTCTTAGGAACTTTAAATCTAGTTGAGGAAAAAGTTATCTATCCTATCCTCAAATAGAGAAGTGCTTCTAAAACTGTGATCTAAGAATTTTAAAAACTTGTATTTACACTTAAATATAATCTGAAACATTATAGTTTGAATCATTTGGTTTCCATCTTATAAACTCGTATCATCTATTTTTGGAACCAATTTTTTGTATTCTTGTGTAACATCACTTGGTTCCAAGTCATCATTTAAAGGAACAGTGTTTCACAAATATGTGTATTTTGGGTTTGAAAAATTCTGAAGATTGACAAGCACTAATTTAAACCAAGAAAGTGTAAAGAGTCTACTTGTGAATATAGATGGAAAGTACATTGATAATAGAGATGGGGATCCATGGAATGAAGTCATTACCACCTTTTACTACGGTTGTAAATTTCTTGTTGGATTTTTTTATAATAATACTACAATGATGTTTTCAAATGAGAAGATGTGCAATTGGGGTTAAAAACAGTGATTTAAAACATTCTTCTTTTATAAATGTATATATTATAAATAAAATATGATTTTTTTCCTGCCTTAAAAGGTAAGAGCCTCTATTAAGGACATTTTATTCTTAAATGGTTTAATTTACACTAGGTTTTCAGATGCTCTTTGGGGAAGAGTTGTCTCCTCTTTTGTTGGGGTACCTTAATAGAAATACCTGAGGACTGCCGTCATAGGCCACAACATGTAGTAGTTAGGAACATGCCCGTTTGCATCCTGATTCTGCCACTTGCTAGCTCTGTGACTTTGGGCAAGTTATATAAACCTCTGAGCCTTACTTTCCTCATCTTTGAGAGGGGGATAATTGTACCTACGATAGGTATGAGAATTAAACGAGTAATGTAATGTAGATGTAGGGCCTCACATTTAAATTCTGGCTGGAAAGTTACAGCAGATTGAGGTGAAGAACAAAAGCTGTTGCAGGCAGTTTTCCTTTCATATTCTGTATTTCCTAATTAATTTTAATACTAGCCAGAATGACAAGGATACTTTTAGAAAAGAAAGGCTAGGCTGGGCACGGTGGCTCATGCCTGTAATCCCAGCACTTTGGGAGGCCGAGGTGGGTGGATCATCTGAGGTCAGGAGTTAAAGACCAACCTGACCAATATGATGAAACCCCATCTCTACTAAAAATACAAAAATTAGCCGGGCGTGGTGGCATGCGCCTGTAATCCCAGCTACTCGGGAGACTGAGACAGGACAATCGCTTGAACCCAGGAGGCGGAGGTTGCGGTGAGCTGAGATCACGCCATTGCACTCCAGCCTGGGCAATGAGAGCAAAACGCCATCTCAAAAAGAAAAGAAAAAGAAAAAGAAAAAGAAAAAAAAAAAAAACGAAGGCTGAGGAACTTCCCCAGGTGAAAGAAGACCGAGGAGACATGAAAACTTAAATATGATGCATGATCCCAGATCAGGAAAAATACTATAAATATAGGATGTTATTGAGAAGTTCTAAATATGGATTATTTATTAGATAATAGGATTGCATTGATGTTACATTTCCTGAATTTTGTAATTGTAATGTTAGCAATTGAAAAACATAGATGAAGGCTGCTGGGTGTGGTGGCTCACGCCAGTAATCCCAGCACTTTGGGAGGCCAAGGCGGGTGGATCACTTGAGATCAGGAGTTCATGAGCAGTCTGACCAGCATGGCAAAACCCCGTCTCTACTAAAAATACAAAAATTAGCTGGGCGTGGTGGCGTGCACCTGTGGTCCCAGCTACTCGGGAGGCTGAGGCAGGAAAATCGTTTGAACCCAGGAGGCAGAGGATGCAGTGAGCTGAGATCGTGCCACTGCACTCCAGCCTAGGAGACAGAACAAGACTCTGTCTGAAAAAAAAAAAAAAAAAGAGAGACAGAATAAAACATAAATGAAGGCTATATGAGGCTTCAGTGAACTAGTCTTGGAACTTTTCAGTAGGTTGTTTTGAAGGATGATATCTGAAACAAGACTATTGCTTACTATAGCAAGGGACAACTATGCTTTTAGGCACAGTTTCTCTGGGCATAGAGATGGCTGATATTACTGTGGATTATTGGGAAGGACAGTCTTCAGGGATTCATGGACTTTCAGGGCCCTAAGTGGTTTGATATCTTCTGTAGATGTGTGGTCATGTGGGTGAGACTGTTCTTGATTGATTGGCACTCAGAGGTGGGTGTATGGGAGTGCAGTTGTTCCTGACTGGCTAACTTTCACAAGCAAGAGGCTGTCACAGATTGGTTGACTTGAGAAAACTTGTTCATTCAGGTGCCTTTTTATTGCTCTGTTGAACAGGTTTAAAACAGTTGTGGCTACACGTTGCCAAGGCTACAGAAAAATGCGTCTCTCTGAGGAATGTGGGAACTTAAAAATATTACCAATTTGAAATTTTTTTATAATTAAAGAATTTAAAGTATTATAAGAATCACAGCACTATTATTTTGTTTTGAAGGCCATCTGGAAAGATGAGATTCACCCCTGTTGTGAAATACCTTTATTGTTTTATCTGAACCCAAAGTAATTAATATTCCTTTTAAGATAGTATGGAAAGATGTAAAGAGTGAAAGTCACTGGTTAATACCATCGCACAGAGATAGTGACTATTAACATTTTATTGTATAGATTTCTGAATTTTGTGCTTACTTGGCTTGAATCTTAGCTCTTCTATTTAATAGATACAGTACTTTGGTCAACTTGCTTACCCTGTCTGTGTTTCATTTTCTTATCTGTAAAGTAAGAATAAATACTTGTTTGTTGAGTTGTGAGGATAAAATGAGTTAATTTAAGTAAGACATTTAGAACAGTGTCTGACATGTAGTTAATGCTACATATAAGGATTTGCTATTATTACCATATTATGTCCATTCTAAGACATATGTTTGCTATTTTAAAGTTTCTGCAGTTGGGATTTAACTTAACAACTGGTGGTGATTACGATGGGTGGTGTTTTCTGTTCGTTTGTTGTTGTTCTTTCCTTTGTGGCCCATAACATAATGGTATGTTTTACAATTGGTGGTCTATCTTAGACTGCATAAAATACAGTATGTGGGCATCTATTTTTTTTAATATAAAAGTGAGATCATACAGTGCATACTGTTTTACACCTTAAAAAAATTTTAGGCCAGGTGCGGTGGCTCACACCTATAATCCCAGTACTTTGGGAGGCCGAGGCAGGTGGATCACCTGAGGTCAGGAGTTCAAGACCAGCCTGGCCAACTTGGTGAAACCCCATCTCTACTAAGAATACAAAAGTTAGCTGGGCTTGTTGGTACGTGCCTGTAATCCCAGCTACTCGGGAAGCTGAGGCAGGAGAATTGCGAATTGCTTGAACCTGGGAGGCGGAGGTTGCGGTGAGCCCTGAGATTGCGCCACTGTACTCCAGCCTTGGTGACAGAGCGAGACTCTGTCTTTAAAAAAAAAAAAAAGCCTTTTTCAAGGACGTATTTTCCTTTCTTTCCTTTTCTTTTTTTCAGATAGTGCCTTGCTTTGTCACCCAGGCTGGGGTGCAGTGGCGTGATCTTGGCTTGCTGCAACCTCCGCCTCCCGGGTTCCAATGATTCTCCTGCCTCGGCCTTCCGAGTAGCTGGGATTACAGGCATGGGCCAGTATGCCCAGCTAAGTTTTTTGTATTTTTAGTAGAGATGGGGTTTCACCATGTTGGCCATGCTGGCCTCCAACTCCTGACCTCAGGTGATCCACACATCTCGGCCTCCCAAAGTGCTGGGATTACAGGTGTGATCCACCGTGCCTGGCCACAAGGACATATTTTCAGTGTCCTACAGATTTATTTAATTTTGTATAGTGGATGAATAGTATAGTGTTACATGGATGAACTGTCATTTGTTTACTGTTCGTCTACTAGGACTCTTTATTGTTTAATTTTTGCTCTTGTGGAAGATTTTAGTAAGTGGAACCTGGGGACGCGGGATAACTTAGGATAACCTGAGTGGAGATTGAGAGAAAAGTGCAAGTTATATTTGGGGCTGTTTCTGTTTGACTATAAAAGGAGGTTCCGAACAGATTATAAACTGTATTGAGTACTAGGTTAAGAGCTTTAGATTTTGTTTTAAGGTTTTGTGGAGCCATTCAAGATTGAAGAGTCATTGGCAAAAAGATTTTCATTTCATTTATAACTCAGTCCATATAGTATAGATGAATGGATTGATATCAACTTAAAATGGTTGTGTTTAACATTTTTATCAACGATGAAGATGTACAAAGTTTGTTTTCTCATTAAGTTTTCATTTGTACTTATGAATTGAGAAATAGGTTGGATTATGAAATTATCATATCAAATTATCTTAACAGGGTGCCAAGATGCGTTGAATCTAAATCGTTGACAATTTCTTTAGGTAAATGGAAGATTTTGCCTTTCATTTAAAGGAATTTTTTAAAAATTCCATGAGGATAGTTTGATTTTGATTTGGTTAGCAGTACATTTGGAAAAGGTGTATGGTTTTAATGAAGAATTAGTTGTATCGGTGGAAGTACCTCATCTGGAGCAAGTTCTTGTCTAGTTTGCTCTGTTTAGACTTTATTTGCAGTTTATAGTGCCACGCTGAAAAAAATTGGAGTGCGTTTAGGAAGGAGCAAACAGGATGGCAGAGGAACTTAAAGCTGTTATGTTTCATGAGAAATTAGGGTACAAGGAAGGAAGGTCATGACAGTTGTCTCTAAAGTAGTCCAGATTGATCAGTACGACTCGAAATACGATCCAGTATAGTACTGTTTTTATATTTCCAGCACCAATTCCAGCGATTGCCAACTTTTTTCCTCATTTCCTGTGTTCTTTGAGTATATAAATTTAAAAAAAAATTTTTTTTTAATTTTTAAAATTTTTGAGACAGAGTCTCTGTCTAGTTGCCCAGGCTGGAGTGCAGTGGCACAATCCTGCCTCACTGCAACTTTGACCTCCCGGGCTCAGGTGACTCTTCCTTCTCAGCCTTCCAAGTATCTGGGACCCCCATGCCTGGCTAATTTTTTTTTTTTTTTTTTTTTTTTTTTTTTTTTTAACTAGAGATGGGATTTCACCATGTTGCCCAGGCTGGTCTTGAAGTCCTGGACTCAGGCAGTCTGCCTGCCTCAGCGTCCCAAAGTGCTGGGATTACAGGCGTGAGCCACTGTGCCTGGCTAAGTACGTACCTTTTAGGTATATACTATGCTGGTATCTTTGAAGGATGATCAGGGATGTGAAGATATTTGAGAAGGTAGATACAGGTTATAAATAGTGCTAGAAGGAAGCAATGGATACATTTCAACTCAGATTCTAGTTTTTGTTTTTTTCTGTTCATAATTTTGTGTAAACTTAGTGATTAAATTGCCTGTAAAAATTGTTTTCAAGACTGGGCACAATGGCTCATGCCTGTAACCCCTGTGCTTTGAGAGGCTGAGGTGGGAGGACCAGTTAAACCCAGGAGTTCAAGACCAGCCTGGGTAGGCAACACAGGGAGACCCTGTCTCTATAAAATACTAAAAAAAAATCCGGGTGTGGTGATGCCAGCCTGTAGTTCCAGTTACTGGAGAGGCTGAGGTGGGAGGATGGCATGAGGCCAGGAGGTTCAGGCTGCAGTGAGCCGTGATTGTGCTATTGCACTGCACCCTGTGCAACAAAGCAAGACAGTGTCTCAGAAAAAAATCAAAAACCAAAAAACTGTTTTCAGAACACACATCCAATCTTTCTGAATTTTTATTACGTTAAATTGGTATTAATAGTCCCACATTATTCTTACTGGACTGAAAATATCATGTAATGCATGTTAAAATGTGAGTATTACCATAAAAATCAGAGTTAGGGCTCTGGACTCTTTTGACAGATGAGGAAACAAGTTCCCGTAACATATAGTTAGTGGTCGGGGCCTAAATTCTTTCTTATTATTTTTTAAAGAGCTAGGGTCTCTCTATGTTGCCCAGGATGGCCTCTAAGTCCTGGGCTCAAGTGATCCTCCTGCCTCAGCCTCCTGCATAGCTGGGACTACAAGCGTGCACACCATGCCTAGCTTCTTTCTTTTATTTTCATCCCTCATTTTGAAAATATTTATACAATTTAGTTAATATTCTTATAGGAGATCTGCTGAGGGATTTTTTATTCCCTTCAAGAGGAAGGGGCACTTTTATAGGCTATTGCTACTGTGGACTGGACTATTAAAATGATTACTTTAAAGACTTTTTCTGTTGCTACTTATTATCCCACAAAATATTATTTTTATTTTACAATCTAAGATGTGACCAGATTCAGTTATTTACTTGAGAAAAACTGAGCATGGATTTTGGTATAGCAAATACTGAGTTTTAAATTTTCACTCTGGCTACAAATAAATGATTGTTTTTTAACAGATCAAGAAGTTGGTATATGTTTACCTGGTTCGATATGCTGAAGAACAGCAGGATCTTGCCCTCCTGTCCATAAGCACTTTTCAGCGAGCTCTGAAGGTAAATAATGGAGTGGGTAGGCAAATAGCTACAAGGTTTCTGCAGAGTTGAAAGTGTGTCATTTAAAGAAGTGGAGCAATAATCCACTAAATAGCACAGTATTGTCTTGAAACAGTTAAAGGCCTCCTATAGTGCCTACTCAATACACTTAGAAAATAATTTATACAACCAACTGAAACCTTGCTGTATATGTTGCAGCTCCTGTATGTTTATTTATATTCAATATAATTATTTTCATGCTTCAAAGAACTGTTTATCATTATACTAGTTGTTGAAAGTGTGCAAAGGGGGTTATCAGACATTTTTAAACGTGAAATTGATGACCTGCAGCATTTTATTATTATTTAAGTATAAAAACCCAGCATATTTAGTAATAAATTACCAACTAGAATTATAACTATTACTTTTATTTAAAACATTATTAAAGAAGTAAACATTTATTTATTTCTGTCTTTTTTTCCCCTTCCCATATACTAGTTGTTCATTTTAAATTAAGTAGCGTTCTTTTGCTATTGTTCTATAACACCCTTTAAGCACCTATTAACTACATCTTAAAGATGTTTTTGAAATATTGTAAAGTTGAAAATTTGGTGAATATTTTTGCACTGTTTTTAGGACCCAAACCAACTAATTCGTGCAAGTGCTTTGAGAGTTCTGTCAAGTATTAGAGTGCCAATTATTGTACCTATCATGATGCTTGCTATTAAGGAAGCTTCTGCTGACTTATCACCATATGTTAGGAAGAATGCAGCCCATGCAATACAAAAATTATACAGGTAGGTGCATTGTTAACAATATACAAAAGATCTCTAATGTTACATGGAATGTTGTAGACCACAGAGGCTTATTTTAGTAGCTCTTTTAGCTAGCCCATTCTTATACTGAGTAAATCCAGTGACCATATGATGGTATTTTCCCGGCTGCAAATGTTCCTTACACATCTTTAATTTTGTTTTGGCTGTAGAGATGCTATGCAGGTTTTTATTTGTGAGGCTGTTAGAGCCTGTGATAATTTATAGATTTTACAACTTAAGAATAATCAGAATTTGAATTCTCATCTGTATAGTCTATCTCATGTACACATATGCTTGTATTATTAGAAAATTGAGATTTTGTTTTTCCTGTTTACGGTAGAATCTTAAGCGTGTGATCCTCTCAACTCACTTATATTTGTTTTCCCTTCTGTCGTTGTTCCTGCTGCTCCCTTCCTTGTCTAATTCTTTTCCAGAGCTATTTTATTAAGTAATTTTAAAAAGTGTAGTGATTTGAAATATAGTGCTATACCATATCTGTGTGATATTTTAGAAATGTTATGCAATATTGTACAATGCCCTGATCTCTGTGGAAAATTTACTGTCCAAATAGAATTATCTACAACAATTTGGTATTATTTTCAGCTGTCATTTATTCCTCAAGCTTTTTGAGACTCTCTTCTGTTTCTGATGTTGTATTCACAGTATCATGCTAGGTGTATTTAGATGTATGAGAACAGTAGAGGATGTGGCACTTAATTATGAATAGCATATCATGTATTTGCGGAAGAAAATCAAAGACATACCATAATTAAAGGCAATCTATAACTGAATAAGATATTAGCACTTGATATATATGTATATACAAAGGTACACTAGCAATGTCTTTGATAGGACAGGGACCTATCATATTTTGTTACCAGAAAGTAAAGATGTAATGAGATGGGTTTGGTAGTGAAATACTGCTTTGAGAAGGAAGACTTAAGCTGAAATTTGAAAGAATTAAAAAGTTTGTCCAGATAATTATAATGCCTAATAATAAATATTTGTGTTTGTAAAAAGTGAAAACTTTTTTTCGTGTGTTAACTGTCAGACAAAGTTTTATCATGCTTCTTACTCACCTTTTCTCCTTATAAACTTACGGGATAAGATGCATGCTCACTGTAATGATTTAGAAGTCCTATCACTGGGCTCCAGTATATTTCAGCCTCAGTGCTTGCCTCTCCTTGCCTTGAGCTTATGGTCTGTTAGTATTCTATCTCAACTGTTTTAATCTTATTACTACCTCTTATTTTTCTTAGTTTTAGTTGGCAGATATGCATGTCTCTATCAGTGAACTAGTATGATATAAAATTCTTATTTGGAAATTCTCCGTATTTGTTTTTGGCAAGTATGTATCCGTAGTAAAATAATGACTGCTGTCTTGTTATTTTTTTCCTCCCATTTGAAAAAAGAGTTTGTGGTTTTATCTACTTAGTTACTTTCTTGAAAGTTTCCAACTCTTTTAGAAGTGAACTTATTCTTTCAGTACTTTCTTAACTAAACCATTGATATCTGGTTTAGTTCATATGAACAATATTAGAGGGAAAGATTAGGACACATTCATGAGAAAAACCATCCCATTTTACGTTGTTTGTTTTTTCTTTATTTCTAACTTATAATAATTCTTGCTCTCCTTTCCCTCTTTAAAAGTTTCTCAACATCCTTGAATTGGTGAGCTTGTTTAAAGCTAGAATTAAAGGGAAAAAATTAATATAAGTTCTTTTTATATTTTTTAGCCTTGATCCAGAGCAGAAGGAAATGTTAATTGAAGTAATTGAAAAACTTCTGAAAGATAAAAGCACAGTAAGTAATGTCTTTTTATGTCTTTGAAGTAAAAATGTGCTTTATTTACGTAGTATCATTTACCATTATATATTTTATATAGTTATATTTATTGATTTCAAAATGGTATAAATATTAATGGCACACAGGCCTATTTTTGAAGAACAAAAATTTTCATGTAATGAGAAAGATTGCATTTGGAGTTTTAGATCATTAAGTGTTTCTTCGTCAGAATCTGAAAAAAGGCAAGTTGGGAAAAAAAATATTTTTGTTTAACCTTTGGCTAAGTGGTTAACATGGTAAGATCAAGGAATAGAGGTGACTCATGGGGGATGTGAGTTACTAGTGTATTAGTATCTTAGATGGGGCTTTTGTACCCACTTTTTATGTTTTGAAACTACTGAGGAAAAGGATTCCAGGTCCTCTTAGGACGCTATCATCAGGGAGTATGTGCTGTCTATGCATAGCAGCTGTCTAATATAGTAGGCACTAGCCCCATGTAGCTGTAGCTATTGGTTTATGGCTTGGCATTTGATCTATCCTGGATGTTCAATAAACATTTGATTAGAATGTGTATTCTGCTGCTGTTGAGTGGAGTGTTCTGTAGACATCTGTTTTATCAGACATCTGTTTTTTAGTGTTGTTCACATCTTCTACTTTGGTGATCTTATGCCTACTTGTTCTATTCATTATTGAAAATAGGGTATTGAAGTCTCTTTAATTCTGTCAGTGTTTGCTTCATCTATTTAGGAGCTTGGATGTTTGGTGCATATATGTTTATAATTTTTTAAATCTTCCTTTTGTCATTGTAAAATGTTCCTCATCTCTAGTAACAGTTTTTGTTTTAATGTCTGTTTTGCCTGCTATTCTAGCTTTTTTATGGTTTCTGTTTCCATTATATATCTTTTTCCATCCTTTTACTTTCAGCCTGTTTATATTTTTGCATCTAATTATGTCTCCATAGACAGCGCGTAGTTGGCTCTTGTCTTTTTATCTGATCTGCCAATGTGTGCCTGTAACTGGAATGTTTAATTCATTCACACTTACTGTTGTTATTAATATAGTTGAATTTGAAGCTGTCATTTTACTTTTATGTTTCATGCCTTTTTGTTCCTCATTTCTCCTTTACAGCTTTTTCTTAGATTAAGTGAATATGTTCTAGTCAACATTTTAATTCTTTTCATGATTTTTTTCACTATATATTTTTGAAAATATTGTCTTACACTTGGAGATTATCCTTCTAGTTTCTTTCCTAGACCATTTAGTAAATATCTGTTAGTCTGTAGTATACCAGAAATCATTAATGCATTTCTTCTATGCATAGTTGGTATAACGTAGGTATAACCAAATATAGATTGATTATAAGTGAAAACAGAGAAAAGCAATTTGATTCCTTTTTGTCTTCTGTATGACAGGCATGCTATCTGCCAGATATGAAGTCAGTATTATTAATATTATGGTTAACTTGATTTTAATAATTTAAAAAAATACTTAGTTTTTTTTCTATTATAAGTGCAAGAGATTGACTAAATACCATGGAGAAGAGTAAGATTTACAAGAAGCAGATCTCTCATTTTAATGAGGTTTACCATCATTTCTGCTACATTATAGACTACGGGAAATTCATTGGGTGGCCTGGGAATGAACTCTGTCTGTATAATATGTGCATATCTTCCCAGACAGGATACAGCATATCATAGGTAAAAACAGCAGCATTTGAATCAGGTAGAACTGGCTTAATGTCTGAGCATCTGCCACATAGTATATGTACCAATTCTTTATGAGTTTTAGTCTCCAGATTTGTAGGGTTTGTAATATTTAATTTATAAATTTGCTGTTTGTGTTGAAAGAAAGAACTATTGTATATAAAACCCTCAGCACAGTTCCTAACACCAACCACACAGGATGTTGTTAAAAATTCCAAATAAGAAATAAGTACTCAAAAAGGAATGTAAAGAATACAATATCTGTGTAAAATTGAAATGTCTCTTTCCAAAATACACTAGAAAGAAAAAAATATTGAATACTTGTTCATCGCAAGTATTTAATATTTGTTGAATGACTGTTGAATTAATTTGTTACATTCTTGGTAACAGTAATTAAGTATTGTTTTTAATGTCTCCCCCACCCCCATGCAGTGGTTTCATGCTCAGTGTTCATAGGTAGATTCTTTGGGGGCTTTGGTGGCGTACCCTTTGTGAGGCACTCGTTTTTCCTAAAGTGTAATATACTATATGTTTATTTTTTTTTTAAATTAATACATATTTCTTTTTCTGTCTATAGTAAAAAAACAAAGTTTTTACTGACACCTGTAATTCTGGTGGTATAGCACAGAGTTCCTTCTAGCCTCTTTCCTTTTTATATTTGTAACTTCCTATTCAACTTTAAGAAATGTGGCTCTGGCCAGGCACCGTGGTTCTTGCCTGTAATCCTAGCACTTTGGGAGGCCAAGGTGGATGCATTCCTTGAGCCCAGGAGTTCGAGACCATCCTGGGCAACATGGTGAAACCCTGTTTCTACAAAAAAAAAAAAAAAAAAGAAGAAGAAAAACAAAAAAGAAAACAAGAACCGTGACTTCTATTTCCACAATCTATTTACATTTTTGCTGAGTCCCAGAACGCAGAGAAACTATTGCTTCAGAATTGCTAGTACTATATCTCTGTGGGGTATACAGTAGCATGGGGCCTAATAATTAGAGTTAACTATTTGTTTAGAGTTGTTTTTGTCTTTAGTCTTTTTTTTTTAGTGCTATGGTAAATCAGAATTGCTTCAATTATTTATATCTTTGAACTCGTTATGTTGGTATGTAAGAAAGCTATTGGTTTTTTTTGAATGATAAATTTTATATTCTTTTTTACTGAATTCTATTGTTTGAGTTAATTTCCTCATTCATCCTCCTTGGGTTTTTTTGTTTGTTTGTTTGTTTTTTGTTTTTTGTTTTTTTGCATGACAAAGGGTCTTTGCTTTTAAATGATTATTAGTACACCAAGTAGTAACATGTAACAAGTTCTTGAATTCTGTTCTCTTTGATTAAGTAACTAAAAGTGGTCCAAACAATTAATATTATGGTTAACTTCATTGTTCTAACCACTAGCAGGAATGGACTACCAGATGTCGCAGAAGAAGGCCAAGACTTCACGCCTCTTCTGCCTAAACTACTTCCGGATGGTTCTCTTCTACTGGGTCTCCTTTACTTTAGTGCTGCAGCTGCCTTGAGATCCCAGGGCAGCAGCCTCCTTGGCCTTGAACTCTTTCTCCCTTTGCAGGCAGTATTGTTCAGTTTCACCTTGAGCTGCTGCTTTGGTCTGCTTCTGCCTCCGTTTTTTTCACTGCAGGTCTCAGACACCCTTTTCAGCAACCTGCAGCAGCTGCTGGATCCCCTGAGACTGACTGGCCATGACAGCGCCAACTCTGAGGCAGAAGCAAGCGGCCTAAATCTCTCTCTCTCTTTTTTTTTTTTTTTTTTTTAAATTAGAGAATGAATCAGATCTGCAAATAGAGATGTTTTACTTCCTCTTTTTCAGTTCCTAGAACTCTTAATTTCTCTTGTCTAATTATATTGTTTAGTGCCATCACTGCAGTTGTGTTCAATACTAGTGGAGATGGTGGGCATTCTTGCCTTGTTTCGGTCTAAAGGAAATGCTTACATTGTGTTTGCATTAAGAAAGATGCCTGGCCCTGAAGATTTTATCTTTGAAATATAGTACTTTTGCAAGGTGCTTCAGGATTTCTTGATATGGGTCAATTGTTTTGCCTTGGTACTCATTGAGTCCTTTTAGAATGTAGATTCAGAATTTATATTATCTCTAGCAAAGTGCTTTTTTTTTAAAGATTATAATTTTAAATATTAACTCTGTTATTTTTTTTCTTCTTCAGGGATTCCTATTTTATGCACATTGGATCTTCTTTGCCTGTTTTACATTCCAGCCATTGTGTCTCTAAACATCTTTACTTCTTTCTTTATCTCATTTTTATTTTTTTGGTTCTTTTTCTACCTTTAATATCCCTTTTTAAATTTTCATTCAGTAATTTTATTCGAAGGACACCTTGCAATTTAGTCTTCATGCCTGATAATTTTTGCCGTCTTGATTTCTTTCCTGGTGTCACTCAATCCTGAGTTCTTTTGTTAATTTATGATAACTTTAAAACATTTATAATTTATATTTATATTTCCTATTTTCAAACGCTTCTTTTGAGGGCATTTAATTCATTTTGAAGTGTTGTGTTGTTTCCTTTTGTTTCATCATTTATATTTCTTTGTCAGTAATTTTAACCAGTTGAATTGTTTTGATTTTCATTTTCTGTTTTTAGTACTTACAGATTACTTGCATCTTTTTATTTCTTTAGACAGGATTGGTGATTTGATTTTGAGGTAGCTTGCAAGATTCCTAGTACAAGAGTACCTTCTCTGTTAGAATTGCAAAGTATGTTTTCTTTGTAGATGGCCTTTTGGTGGGAGGATATGCATGCATAGGACCAGTATATGTTCCCAGACTATTTTGAGATATATTTTATAGCAGCCTAAATTTTTCTCTCTTCTTTTCTTTTCTTTTTTAGGCAGGGTCTTACTCTGTCACTCAGGGCTGGAGTGCAGTGGTGTGATCATGGCTCACTGCAGCCTTGACCTCCCCAGCACAAGCAATCCTCCTGTCCCAGCCTCCTGAGTAAATGGGACTATAGATATGCACCACCATGCCCAGCTAATTAAAAAAATTTTTTTGTAAAGATAGGGTTCCATTGTGTTGCCCAGGCTGGTCATGAACTCCTGGGCTCAACTGATCTCACTTTGGTCATGCAAAGTGTTGGGATTACAGGCATGAACCTCTGCACCTAGCCCCTCTTATTTCTTTTTTCCTGTTATTTCACAGTTTCCAAAGGACTGCTCTCCCCTTACTTTTTTTTTTTTTTAAGCTAATTTTCTCCGTGAAACTTTCCCTTTCTACACAGCCTCATTGAGTCATCCTCTCTTTCAAGTCTTTTCGTTATAGTCTGCTCTGATCTACCAAGAATCTTTTCCAGTATTTTCACACTTAGGATGTTCTTTCTCTTTCCGTTGTTGATTTTCGTTTACTTTTAGGCCCACCATTAACTTCTGCTTGCTTTGTTCTAGGCATTTTTTTTCTATACTGTTGTAGGTCTTTGAGAAGTTTTGTGATACAAACATGAAAATAGTTATCTGGAATTTAGGGTTTATATTTCTACTTATATATAATTTGAGGTTTAAAGATTCTCTGTTTTGAAGTTAGGCTTAAAGCATAGGTTTTGGTCCTTGGTTTTTTTTTTTTTTTTTTTTTGGGTTGGGAGAGTCAGACATACTTAGGCACCATTAACTTGTCTACCCAGTATTTAAATTAGCTGTATTTTGAGAATGTTTTCTGATAATTTTTTCTTTTGTGCGATTATAATCCATTGTAGAAAGGTTAAAAATATTCTACACAGATATTTGTGGATCATATCTTAATTATTACCTTTTTTTGGACACATGTAATTCTTCATTGGAGGAAGACAGGTACATTTTTCCCCTGCCCCCCACCACCAAATTTTTAATGTCAGCATTGGCATTTAAAATCAATAGAGGATCAAAAATCACTTTCATTTAAAAAATCTCCCAATTAAATGTACCAGGTCTAATTTATTTCCACATTTTGAAAAGGAATTTATTTGTTGCCAGCAGCAGTTTTTTGGGATCATTATTACGATGATGACATTGGTGTTGCTGCTGATACATATACATTTGAAAGATGTTGATCTATTAAACTTTCTTCATTTAACCTCTGTTGATTTTGAGGCATACCATCTGTTGCTTCTTTTAGGCTAGAGGATATTTTTTTTCAGTTGAGATCTCAAAGAAAATTAGTTCCATAATTCTAATTTTAAGGAAAGGCGGAGTTATAAACATATTAAAATATAATAGAATGGCTTTTCTCTTTTACTAAAAACCAATATGTGTCATATGAATAGTTTTTTCCTAAAAATAGAATATTTTAGTGTAATTTAGGTAAAAGATATTACAGAAACCTTACAACTGTAGTCAGTGGACTTAAAAGGGGGCATCTGATCTATATTCTGTCATCTCCAATCAACTGTTACCATTTTTCTTTATATAATTTTTTATTGTTTATTCTTAAATTTTATACCATTTTCATCTACCTTCTCAACATGTCCTAAACACTTTCCTACTTTACTACAAGTCTTTTCTTATGAATTCATTTTTAAAATTAATAACACTTTCTCTTGTTTTTCTTTAAACTGTGGCAATCCATAGTTGTTGACATTATTTTTTTCATTACTTTAGAAGCAGAGTGGTATTTATTTCCTTTTCCTTTCAAGTTAATCCTAAAGAAATCCTTTTGATAGCATTTAACTTTCTAATAGAAAACAGAGTTTCTTAGGAAAACAAATTAGGTCAGGGCCTGCTGAAACACTGATTTATTTATATATTTTTGAGGACATAAAATTTCCTCTTTTTAATTTTTGCTCCAAAATTATGTTTAATGAATAGATTGGTAGTTTATAGCTAAACTGTAGGGGTAAGACACAATTTTATAAGTTATTGATTTAATGTTCATAAAAGCCCCACTGTTATGTGCAAAAAACACACCCCTGAGTTTGTGCAGATGTTTTATTGTGATAGATCTATTATCCAGCTATTAGAAGATAAATGACTGATCTTTCCCATTTTCCATGCCTCAAGAAAATTGAAATAAGAAGGGGAATATCATCTGGGCTGTATGATTAGGGAAGGTTGGATAGCCATTAATTTAAGGGAAGAAAATCTTGGCAGCATTGGCCAACTTATACCATATTATCAATCAAACCTTGATGCACTTCTTGTGATGACCCAGCACTCTCAGGTTTTTGCAATGTTAATTAGAATTCATGACAAAATAGATGCAAGGAAACGTTTTGTACCCTTCATAATTTTATAGAAAATTTATTGTTATTAGAGGAACCATTTGCTTAGTGTGATTTTTTTCATTACCAGCTTGTCAACTAGCATAGATAATCTAGAGAAAATATGAACTCCATAGATGGGGTGTCACTTTTGTTGATGGTTCATGTAGTTTACCTTGGAGCACAGCTAATGGCTGAAGTTCATAGCAACAGCACAGAAAAACGTGGCAACCAAGGGAAGATAAATGAACCATGTTTATTGCTTTAATATAAAAAATACATAAATGGAAAACTGCATTTGAATTTGATGAGCTCATTGCTAGTTTTGTTGGACTGATTTATTTTTCCCCTTATATGAAAAGCTACTATTGACACAGTGAGATGGAAATTAACTGTCTGTTTTTTGGAAACCAATATTTTTGGTTTTAAAATCTGAGTAGATCATTTAATTTTAATTCTGAATGTTTTATAGACTATTGAACATTTAATAAACCAAAATTATTAATTTTCCTTGTATTGTTTAGCCCAGGGTCAGATTGTTAAAAATATATGATTAAGTATCTAAAATGGTCAGTTTTATTTTGTAAAGGTACTCTCTTTATATGCTTTTTAATTATTTTGATGTTTTCTTAAACTTTATTTGTATCTGTTTAATTAATGATATTTGTTAGTACCTTAGAAGGTGTTAGTACGTTAGAATTATTGTGTACATGTAGCTCTTGGTTTAATGAATTTAATATTGTGTGGTAGCTGATTTTCCATTAATTTTCCATTTAATTAGTGTCAAAACACATTTGGAAGAAAATAATTGCTAAGACAGAATAACTTGATTTTACGTAGTATTTTAAAAAGTGAAACTGTGAATTACCTGTTCAGTTTCATGTATCATTTTATCCTAGGTACTATCCTTTATTTTTGCACTTTAATACCTTTTACCAATTGATCTTGATATTAATATAAGGTTGATAATACATAGGGATGTTTATATCTCACAGTGAGTTATTCTAGAGTTTAATATCATAAACTTAGTTGTTGTAAGATATTTTAAAATGGTACTAATTGTCACTTTATAGAAATGTAATTATCACAAAATATAATTTCTAAAGAAATTATGTCTTTTGCAGAAGACATCAAAATGTGATTGAAAACATGGGCTTAACTTCCTTGCCATATGTATAACAAATAGAAAATTATATGTATAATGCATTTTTATATAGTTCACACAAATAATCAATTCTGTGCTTTTTCGATTGAGGTGCATACATGCTGGGACCAGCAGGCACCAGTACATGGGTAGGGCTGGAGTCAATAAATGCAGCTTCACGTTTATACTGATTGGTAATTCATAAAATCCCCACAGGACTTGAAACTTGTTTAGCATAATAGCGAGTCTATATTCTGAGCTGTTTTCTTTCAATTGTATTGTTGGTTGCATATTAATAAACTAAATGTCAGCCAAGTAGAGGGACAAACACTCAAAATATGAATATCATTGTATCTAATATTTTTCAAAAAGTACCATTTCAGTAAGTTATATTTCCATTTAATTGCTTATTTTAAGTCATTGGGGAAATTTTAGACACTAAAATGAAGATCCCTAGTGTTCAGATAGAATATGGTATTAATTTGTTTTTCAAAACTGTATTATATTGTGGGCTAACTGCACATATATCATTTGTACATATATAGAAGTATTTGTGTAATATATATTCTGCTTAGTTTGTATCTTTAGAGTAAAGGAATCTTAATGTTACCACTTTGTAAAAGCATCACAATTCAGAAACTAACATTATGATTCATTAATTGGTCTTGGAAAAGCCGCCTTTTGTTGGTAATATATTATTACAACTTATACACATTGTTATAAAAGTATTAAGAGCCCAGGTGATGTTCTAAAATTTCAGCCAGTGTGTTTTCTTTGTAAATAAATTATATTGGGTAAAAACTGGTGGATTAAGATGTATATGATTTGAAAGTGTTCTTCTGTTAAAAAACATTTATGAATTTCTCATATACTTTTTAACGTAAGTTCATTGTAGAATGATTGTCGTTCTCATTTTAAACTGACACAATGTGATCTTTGTTATTTTGATTCTTTTTCTGAATATTGTTGTGAACAAAGTACTGAATTTTTAGATTAGAATTTAGGTTAGCTTTAAACATGAAAAATGTGCATAATTAATGTTTAATCTACATAGGAACAATGTATTGAAATTTAACTTGGTGAAATAAAAACGTCAGAATTTACTTCTCTTCAGAATAGTATTAGTTTTCTAGACATATTATAACTATTAAAATTATTCTTTGAAGAATAGGCACCTTAAAGTTTGTTATTCAAACATGAACATTCATTTTAATTGAATGACTGAATAATACTGATTGCCATTAAACGGATTACACTAATATAATGCCTGAGTATGACCTTTGATGTAGGGGAGAAACATTTTTTAATAAGTTACTATTTCTTTCTTTTCTAGTTGGTAGCTGGCAGTGTTGTGATGGCTTTTGAAGAAGTATGCCCGGACAGAATAGATCTGATTCATAAGAATTACCGCAAGCTATGTAACTTACTAGTGGATGTTGAAGAGTGGGGGCAGGTTGTCATAATCCACATGCTAACTCGATATGCTCGGACACAGTTTGTCAGCCCTTGGAAAGAGGTAAGTGTTGAACAGTCTTCCACTTTCAAATATACTAAGAGAATGGATGAGCTTTTTAAAACTTGTGCAAAAAATTAGGAGTAGTAAACTAGAGAAATCTGCATATTTAAGGAAGACTCATTGGTCTCTTGTTCTTTTACTAAAGCAGGCAACCAATATCAATGCAAGAATAATTGTCCATTGTTTTGGCACTGATTGATACATATATTTAGTGGTGTAAGTATATACACTTTTAGTTTGATACTGGCAAGAGGCCCTCATTAGGAGGAGCAGCATGACACCGTGTTTACAGTGACATTGCCAAACCATGGATTTTTTGGTTCCTAGTTACTTTCACATCTTTGAGCCCCAGCTATTCCAGGTACTCATTGGTAAAAAAAGTAGGTGATGTGATTCTATAGCATGTAAATTTATACCTAAAGTAATTCATTTCTTGCCTCTATAGATAAATATTGTTGAACTTTTAAACTACTTTTTCCTAGTTTTGTATTTATAAAACATTTGTGTTCTTCTTCTCTTCACTTTGGCTGGTAGCATTTAGTAGAATTAATAATTGAAGTGAAGCTATTTGTTTTCTTTGTGCAGATTAACATTAGAAGTATGCCTTATTCTTTTCTTCATATTGACAATTTAGAAAATTTTATCGTATAGCTTGGAATTAAGATCCTTAGGATGTATACATTTAAGATTGAAGGTAATTTTAAACCAGTTTAAAGAAATCCTTAAATGTTATAAGAATAGCATATTCATTCTAATCTTTTGATGTCTTTTTTTTTTAAATACAGTATTACAGATTTTAAAAACCAATTTGTGTAAAAAAATAAAAAGATTTTAAAAAGCGCCTGTTATATCAAAGTGTTCTGTATACATACTTATGATAGGCCTTGCGTGCTCAGTACATCTTGCTTTTGTTAATTAGAAAAATGTAAATAACATGGAAAAATGTGTATGATACATGCTTTCAATGACACATCAAGCTTGCAAATTATTATAAAATCGTGGTCAATATTTTCTATATTGATTTAGTATTAGCATTAAAAACTATTTAGAGATGTTAATACTTCTTTATCCATAAGAGAGTAATACTGATTTTCATCTCACTTTTAATATTAACAAAATGATTGTTATCTGTCTTAAAAATTGAAGTATGTTTTGAATTATTAATATATAAAAGTCTTATGTTACATAATGCTCTTAAATTGATGAAATTTCACTATCCTTGTGAACTTTAATTTTATAAAGTTAATTTTATTTATCATTGAGCAAAGTACATTTTTGATGGAACTTTTGCTAGATTAAGGAACATCTGTATGACGAAAATGTCCAGGCCCTTTTATGGTAAGTTTGATGAGAGATTTTTGCTGCCAAACAACTTATTTGTTTGATTTCAGCCAATTCCTTTCAAAACTTCTGCTCAGATTTTCTTTTTCTGTTGTATAAAGTTATAGGCAATTTTGTCTTAGCTAATCACTGTCACCATTTAAATTTTTAAATTTTACTTTCCTATCATTTTCAGTAGCTATATGCAAATGATCCTTTGCTTGCAATTATATAGAAACTGGAGTTAAAATATATAGTTTACTTACCATACCTGCTAAAAATATGTAATGCATAGTAAAATCTCTGCTTTTATATGTTTGTCTATTTGTTTTTCTGTTCCTCGAATTTTATCTTATTTTAGATAAAATTTACTTTTAAAGCCATTGCAAAGGAAAGTTAAGTTCTCTACCATCATATACATTTATTTTTTAACAGATAATTTGAAAAATTGGCACTGTATTCATTCTTGGTGTTTTCACATGTTAACTCCATGAACATGAATTAGGACAAATATGAGATGAAGTCTGGTCATTGTCCCTGGCATACTGGAATGGGCTAAGTCATTTCTTTTCTTTGCCACTTACTTGCAGTCCAACCTTGGAATTATTCTAAATGCTGTGCTTATTAGACTAATTTAGTGGTTTTCCAATGTGCACATCAGCCCTCAGGATGTGCTAGCACTGCCATAGGAACAAGCAAAGCAGGGGCGGCGGTGCTCTAGACTGTGCAGCTTTTTGGGCTTCTGCTACTGTTTCAAACACAGAAGCCTTTTTTGCCTTCCTTTCTTATGCAGCTTTGAATTTGATTTCCTTTGAGGAAGATCCATTGGCTTAAAAGAAAGAAAGAAAACCACTTAAATAGAAGATTTGTAAGTTTAGCTAACTCGAATCTTCTTGTTGTTTAATTATCGAAGCAATTCAAGTACATGTTCCCTTCTCATAACCTCTTGGTTGACCCCTTAAAGGCAATTATTGTTAACTGTTTAATTTCAGTTATTCTGGTGGTTATCACTTTCACTTTGGATAAAATATTTCGCTTTATTTATTAACTTAAATTCGTATCAGTTGACCTCAATTCATGGAAAAATTATTCATTGATTGTTTAAGTTCTATTTGAGGGTCTTGTTTAGCCCAGAATAATCAGTATAACAGGCTTTTGTCTGCATACGTACATATGTTCAGTTCAGAAGCAGTGTGAAAGATTTGAAAGGCTCAGCCCTTATTGCAGTATTAGATTCAAGAATTGTACAGTATATTAGACTCTTGTTATAAATACATTATATAAAATTAAGGTTCAAATGAGTGGTCAACATTAGGACCATATCTGTGCTCTCACTCTTCCAGTTAACCCATCTCAGCCTTCCTCTGTGCTAATTATGATTTCGTTTTACTGAGAAACTTTGGAGTGAGCAGTCCAGCCATTTGTTGCCTTCAGTGCTTTCTGACCTAGGCTTGATGTTGCTTCCAACTTTTTAAGGACTACACATGGTAATTTTAGCTTTAGAAGTTGGCAGACTAGGCCGGGCACGGTGGCTCACGCCTGTAATCCCAGCACTTTGGGAGGCCAAGGCAGGCGGATCAGGAGGTCAGGAGATCGAGACCATCCTGGCTAACATGTTGAAACCCTGTCTCTAATAAAAATATTTAAAAAATTAGTCAGGTGTGGTGGTGGGCGCCTGTAGTCCCAGTTACTTGGGAGGCTGAGGCAGGAGAATGGCGTGAACCTGGGAGATGGAGCTTGCACTGAGCCGAGATCGCACCACTGCACTTCAGCCTGGGTGTCTCAAAAAAAAAAAAAGAAGTTGGCAGACTACATCTCAAAGCAGAGTTTGACCACAGCTAGAAGAAACTGAGAGGTATTTGACATTTATATTTGCTTGCTCTTTCTTATGTGATGTTGTAAAAGGAACACCATGTAGTAAAGAGAGGTTAAGATGATTATACAATAAAAAGACAAGCTGAAACAGCACTCTAGCAGAGTCATTCCTGAGAGGTTACCTCTCTTTTCTATCCTTTTACCATCAACATTTGAATGTATTGTTTCATGTAATCATCCAAGTAGAAACGTCTTCATTCTAGCCCTCCATTCGCTTTTACCTGCAGGCAGAAGTCACTTACATAAATGCCATATGAGCACCATTTATTGATGAATTAAGGGTCATTTTACCTTGGAGTAAAGAATTTGCCAGTAGGAAAAAGTGTCACTAAAATAATATATTGACATAAAAGTTAAATTTATAATAAAAAACCTGCCTATAATACTGAATTTATTTAAATCCAGCAGTTTTCTCTCAGATACTAAGAGAAAATGTGAAAAACAATACTGTGATGCTTTATACTTAATGGCTTATTTTTGCTATACTTTCTTTCTTTCTTTTTTTTTTTCTTTTTTGAGCAGAGTCTCTCTCTGCTGCCCAGGCTGGGGTGCAGTGGTGCGTTCTTGGCTCACTGCAACCTCTTGCCTCCCAGGTTCAAGTGATTCTTCTGCCTCAGCCTCCCAAGCAGGTGGAATTACAGACATGTGCCACCAGGTCCAGCTAACTTTTGTATTTTTAGTAGAGATGGGGTTTCAGCATGTTGGCCAGGCTGTTGAACTCCTGACCTCAAGTGATCCACCCACCTCAGCCTCCCAGAGTGCTGGGATTACAGGTGTCAGCCACCATGCCTGGCCTGTAGTTTCTTACATAGTATTTCATTTGCCATAGGGCAATCAGAATTATTATACCCATTTTATATATGAAGAAATCGATATATACAGATTTTAGCAAGTCACTTAAGACAATATTAATTATAAAAGGTGGAGCAGAAATATAAGCAGAATTATCTGATGCCTAGGCCAGCATTATTGCCTTTGTATTTTATTACCCTGTGAGTTGTAAATTAAAATAATTTCTTAGTTACCTTAATAAGTTTTGTGTGTGTGTTTATTGTGTTCCAGTCAAAACCAACTTTGAGACTCCCAATCCAGTGCTCATACAATTAGCTAACAACCATAATTAAATTTGCTTTCAAAGAGAAAAATCATGTTTCCTATAAAATTTTTACAAACATTTGTTTATGTTAATATACTTGAAGTGTGGCAAAATTGTTTTTTGTTGAGGAATCGAAAATTAGTAGATACACTTTTTGAGATGAGCTGATGTACATGCTTTTGTCAAGTTCTCAAATGAACACATCATATACAAACAAGCTTCTTCAGAGGAAGAAGAGATTTTTAATTTAGTTTATTTGCATCATTATAGATCAGTATTTAGGCTGTTTATATGTAAATGTATGATTTGAGGAACAATTAAGTGTTGACAAAGTAGATTGCAGTCATATCAATTGCAGTGCATTTTCCATAATTTTTCTAACTGACATCTTTGATGATAAATAGTGGATGCCAAGTCAAAGCCGATTATACAGTGCACTAGGAATTCATGGGGCTGTCAGGGAGAAGACCGATTGACTTTAAATTTACATATTAATGAGAAGATTTGTTAAGAGGGTGCTTGACTATAGAAAATAACAGCGTATTTATAGGGCACGACATTTTATAAATAAAGCTGATGCAGGAAAATGGAAATTAAACCTTTTAGGTTAATAAATTCAAGAGACTGCTAAAATGCACATTTGCATTTTTATTTTCTTAAATTTACCTTACTCTTTGCAGTCCATGTGGGTTGTTTTTTATTCTAGGTCAAATTTGTATCATTTTCAAGGATATAAAATTGCTTAAGTATTTTCTTTGTCATTCAAGCCTATTATGGGAGACTTCTTGAAGCATACATCTAGACCTCAAGACTAAAGTTGCTTTTCTACAATTAATCGATCTAAAAAAATAAATATTGTAAAACACAGAGTAAATTTTTGTAAGAGTGATTTAAAATAACAACCAGCATCCGTTAGTGGCATCAATTGTAAACTGAAAGGAAACTCTGACACTAGGGCCTGCCAGGAATGTTTTTAATTTTATGAATCTAGCTTTTTACAACTGAACTTGCTCTGGGAGATGAGAGGTTTTCAAGAATTATCAAAATATTTTACTTCAGTGATTTGGAAGTTAAAACTCTAAATATTTACCATTATTTTTTAGGATATGAATCCGGGTTGTGTAATTCTGGTGGCAGTATTTATGCCAGTTTTAAATTTGGAGTAATTTTGTCTCTCTCTGTGTATCTGTACATCAATTATAAAACCTTACATAAGTTTAACAAACTCCAAATTTAGAATTTTGTTTGAAGTATTTTAAGGTAAGTTCTTAAGATTTTCAGAGGTAGCTATAAAATAACTTTTCAAAATGCAAAATTTATAAATGTAGTTTTTTGATGAGCAATTTTCTGTAGGTACAAAGGTACTTCAGGGAAGTACTTCATGAACTCCACATCCAGATCCTGTCTTAACAGACCAGAGTGTTAAAGATTATTGAGTTTTAATTTTCTTTACTGGTTAATTTTCTTTGTTAAAACAAATTTTGTCTTGTGTCTTACCGGTGGACTATTATCAGATCCACAATTCTGTGGAATTTATTTAAAAAACAAAATACTGAGAAGTTGTGGTAGAATACATTCTTTACAGTACAATAAAGCAGTTTTTTGTGCATTGTTTTAGGCAACTGTTGACAAAGGGTTCGACATATAATTTAATGTGAAACTAAGGCCCATGATCTAATACTGAAATAATGTGTCCTCTCTTCCTGTTGGTTATGAAGCATTTATCGTAAAGATTCCTTATTCTTTTTGTTGTTCATAATTTATTCCTATTGATTGGACTTTTTTTAACTTATGAAGTTTTCTTTTTTAAAAAAGAAAACTTTAGATTTTACCCAAGTAACATATGCATGGTTTAAAAGAAAGAAAATGAATAGTACTACAAGGCTTATGAGAAACATTTTTCTGCGTGACCCTTCTCAATGCCTGAATTAGCTTCTTCAGTTCTTTTCCCTTCTGTGTGTGAGCTCAAAAGTATCTGAGCCAGGTCTCAATCAATTTAGAAAGTTTATTTTGCCAAGGTTAGGGATGCACCTGGGCCATGTACAGCCTCAAATGGTCCTGATGACATGTGCCCAAGGTTGCTACAGCTTGCTTTTATACATTTTAGTGAGACATAATACATCAGTCAATACCTGTAAGATGCACATTGGTTCAATCTGGAAAGGCAAGACAACTTGAAGATGGGGCTTCTAGGTCATAGATAGATTTAAAGATTTCTGATTAGCAATTAATTGAGAGTTAAGTTGTTATCTGAAGACCTGGAATCAATAGGACGGAAATGTCTGGGTTATAATAAGGGGTTATGGTGACTAAAGTTTTATCTTGCAGATGAAGCCTCCAGGTAGTATGCTTCAGACAGAATAGATTATAAATGTTTCTTATCAGACTTAAGGTCTATGTTGATGTTAATGCTGGTTGGCTTTTCCTGAAATCCAAAAGGGAGGAGGGTATAATGAGGCATGTCTGATCCACCTTTCCTATCATGGTCTGAGCTAGTTTTTCAGGTTAACTTTGGAATGCCCTTGGCTGTGAGAAGGGATCCCTTCAGGTGATTGTGGGGCTTAGAATTTTATTTTTGGTGTGTGTGTGTGTGTATTTACCTTTCTCCGTTTCTAGGTAATAGACATATTTTGCTATTTCTTGATTTATCAATTTTAGGCATTATATATTGACTTCCTATTATAGAAATGGAGAATTTGTCATTCTTCTGTTACCTTATGCTTCTGCTTACCTCTTTCATCTTTGGAATGTAATTATACTAGAATTTTTTCAATCCACGTGTGTTCATTTTCCTATGACTTATGAATATTATTCAGCTGTTTAATAGCATTTTATCCCATGGAACTTTTGGTTCTTTTTGGAATCAAAAATTGCTTCATTTTAAATTTGCTTACTTTATCATGTCACTATACAAAGCATTCCAAGTTCTCAATTGAAATATTAAATATTCTCCAAATATTATTTTATGTGCATTTGTTTTATACTTCTTGTCTACCTAGTGTCAGTTCTCCCCCTCCCACTTATTTAAATAAGAGGATCCTGATTTTATTCAGAGTAGTGATATGCCCTGTGAAAAATATCAACTATACCAAACTCCTTTAGAGTCAGAAATGGTCATATGACCCACATCTGGAAATTGGAATTCTGGGGAAGCTATTGTTTTTCTGACAGACTTATTTGACATATATATATTTTACCCTTTGCCCTTTCTCATTATTCCTTCCCAGAATGCATGTGTGATGATTAAAGGTGCAATAGTCATTTTATAAGCGTAAGGATAAAGCTATACTCTGGGGGTGGGCAGAGCCGAAAAACAAAGTGTTTGGGCAACTTTTCATTTTATGGAGCTACCTAACTAGATATTTCTGTTATATATAGCTAAACACAGTTCTAACTAGTACAGTTGTCAAGTATATCAAGTATATCAACAGCTTCATTTTCTTCCCAGGAGACGTCTTCCGGGAGTCTTCACCCTCTGTTCTAATCTGATTGCTTACTAGGCCTGCACAGTTCCAATCTGTTGTTCTAGAACTTAATTTCGTGTCTCTTCTTTGTTAAATCATGTTTCTTAGGCTTTCTTCCTCTCTGTCTCTCTTTCTGTTTCTCTGTCTCTCTGTCTCTCTCTGCCTCTGTCTCTGTCTGTCTCTCTCCTCTTTTGGTTTTCCTGGCTTTGGAGCATATCCTCCAATGTTTTCTTAAGAATGAATAGATGGGAGATAAAATTTTGAGACTTTCAGTGTCACTCCCACACTTGATTGATATTTTACCTGGGCTCTTGGATTAGTATTCTCTTAGGCCTTGTGCAGTTGAAAATGTTTTATTGTTTCTTGTATATTTGATATCTTGCTGGATATGGTACTGTTGGGACACACCCTTTTCTTCTTCTGAGAACTCTGTAGACATTACTTAATTCTCTCTTGCAGTGAATGTTGTTGTGAAGAAATCTGAAGACAGCCAAAGATTTTTCTCCCTTGCAGGTGACTTGATTTTTTTTCTCTGCATGCTAAAAAAACCTTTTTACAAAGTCTTTGAAAATTAATCAGATTACATCCCAATGTGAATTATTCCATATGACCTCCAGGTTCACTTCTTTCTTTATTTTAGGGAATTTTCTTTTCTTTTTGTAATTTTAAAAATTTGATGTTTACATTTTTTTTTTTCTGCTTCATTTGTCAGTTATATACTTCAGGAATACCCATTATTCTGTTTTATAATCTTTGTCTACCATGTCCATCATATTTTTAAAAAAATTTCTCTAATGTTTGTCCTTTTTCCTTTTTTCTTTTTTTTTGGGACAGGATCTCACTCTGTCACCCAGGCTTGAGTACAGTGGTGTGATTATACTTCATTACAGCCTTGCCCTCCCAGGCTCAAGTGGTTCTCCTGCCTGAGCCTCTTGAGTAGCTGGGACCACAGATGTGTGCCATCATGCTTGATAATTTTTGTATTTTTTTTTTTTTTTTTGAGATTGAGTCTCGCACTGTCACTCAAGGTGGAGTGCAGTGGCACGATCTCGGCTCATTGTAACCTCCGCCTCCCGGGTTCAAATGATTCTCCTGCCTCAGCCTCCCAAGTAGCTGGGATTACAGGTGCCTGCCACCATGCCCGCCTAATTTTTGTGTTTTTAGTAGAGATGGGGTTTTACCGTGTCGGCCAGGTTGGTTTCGAATGCCTGACTTCATGTGATCTGCCCGCCTCTGCCTCCCAAAGTGCTGGGATTACAGGTTTGAGCCACTGTGCCTGGCCTAATTTTTGTATTTTTTATAAAGACAGGATTTCGCTATGTTGGCTAGGCTGATCTTGAACTCCCCAAGTGTGATCCTCCTGCCTTGACCTCCCAAAGTGCTGTGATTACAGGTGTGAGCCACTATGCTAGGCCACATTTTTGTCTTTTTATTTGCATTTGTATTATTTCAAGTTGTTTCATTGACAGTAATTTGATTTTCAATGGTCTAATCTTTTTTTTTAGTTTATATTTTTAATTCCGTTAATTTAGTAACAGTATTGCTTTGATCTGTTGTTTACTTACTCAGGTTTGAACTTCATATTTCCTTTGTTCTATAGTTTAATCATCTTATCTTTGAACTTCTGTTTGATTGAATTCGTGTTCTTAGTAACGTGTTGGATAATATGCTTTTGACACTTACATATAGTCCATTATATGTGTGAGGAGTGTGGTCAGGGAGAAAGATCCTTCTTTCCCCTTGCCCTACTGGCTGTTGGAGGTAATCAACAGTGTCTACCACATTCTCCATAATAACTTAAAAAATTTTTGAAGAGACTGTGATTTGGAAAGAATATTTGTTTCATCTGTTAGGATATTTACTATTCATGTATATATATGTAGTATAAATATTAGATTAAAATGAAAAGTGTTCTGACAAAATTCTTTTATCTCAGGAATACACCTGTTCCCTCTAGATTTTGAAATGGTCTATTTTAGTTTGATCACAACGTAGTATATTTTAATTCATTAAAATAGATGTCTAGTAGGTGGGGAAGGCCTGATACATTGTAAGTTGGAAGCTCTTAATTAATTTATAAGGAAAATAATGGACCTTTTCTGGTTCTCATTTATTAGGAAGTACTGCATGCTGTGTCATCTAAGTTGCTGATTCATTCCAATTTTTAAAATTTGTTGTGGAAATGTTCACATTTAAAAAAATCAGCTCATACTGACCTTTGTGAAATGCTTTAAAGAACTCTGTTAAAAAATGTTAGTTAAAAATAAATTTTCTTGAGCTGATGTCCTTCAGAAACACCAATTTTTCTTAGATGAGTAACTTCATACATTTTCATATACAGTACATAGAGAAACCATTCCTGGTATAGTAGAGCTACATTCTGAAAAAAAAAAAAAAACAACTTTTTTTTTAAAGACAAAATAAATCCCTTTTCCTCTTCACCCTCCATCCCCTTTATTCTGTGTATGTCCCGCTGCAAATTCATGTACTTGTCTAGCATGGGGCTTATAGTATGCCGTATGTAAGCACTAGACGATGGTGCTGGTTAGTTATCCAGTTGACATGCTTACCATATTGTAATTTGAACAGTTCTAGCCATGTTGTTGGAATTAAAAATTTAGGGCCAGACATTGACCTTTGCTTTTTCAACATTTCCTTTAGTGGTTAGCTACTGCCTTCCTCAACCCAGTAGAGACCTTGACAGATTCCCTGTTACAAGTAATTGCTTCCAGAGCTAGGTGTTATTCCTATTAATTTATTTAGGGGCCAGTAAGATTTAGTGCCTATATATATAAACATATATTTGTGTGTGTGTGATTCCATATATAAAATAATGTATTTATTGATTTAGTTAATGATTTAGTTTTTATTTTTATACATTCAGCTTACTTAGTAAAAGGTGAAAGATTTATACAGTCTGAAGAGAAACTAGAGTATAGCTTACTTAGAATATAAAATCTCTTCAATGAGTTTATATTAGCACTTTCTCTCACTTTCTGTTTCCTAAACATCCTTTTTATGTGATCAACCTTATTTTTGCATTTCTTATAATTTTAAAAATTTTATCTTTATATTGTATACTGTTAGTGAACTTTTATTACTGTTTTATGTCATTTTGGGTTTCCTAAATTTTCTTTTCAAGTTTTTCACTGTAAGTCACAGTTCCAAGAGAAACGGATAAGTTGTTTTTAATCCATATTTTTCCCAACATTTTATTTTAAGAATTTTCAAAAGGGAAGTGATGTCAGTAAAAATGGCAGAGTAGAGAACTTCCAAGAGCTTGTCGCTCCACAGAGATACAAGAAAATGGTAAAGGGATCAATTCAACAAGAAGAGCTAATTATCCTAAATATATATGCACCCAATACAGGAGCACCCAGATTCATAAAGCAAGTCCTTAGAGACTTACAAAGAGACTTAGAATCCCACACAATAATAATGGGAGACTTTAACACCCCACTGTCAACGTTAGACAGATCGAGACAGAAAGTTAACAAGGATACCAGGAATTGAACTCAACTCTGCACCAAGCAGACCTAATAGACATCTACAGAACTCTCCACCCCGAATCAACAGAATATACATTCTTCTCAGCACCACATCACACTTATTCCAAAATTGACCACATAGTTGGAAGTAAAGCATTCCTCAGCAAATGTAAAAGAACAGAAATTATAACAAACTATCTCTCAGACCACAGTACAATCAAACTATAACTCAGTATTAAGAAACTTACTCAAAACTGCTCAACTATATGGAAACTGAACAACCTCCTCCTGAATGACTACTGGGTACATAACGAAATGAAGGCTGAAATAAAGATGGGTCTTTGAAACCAATGAGAACAAAGATACAACATACCAGAATATTTGGGATACATTTAAAGTAGTGTGTAGAGGGAAATTTATAGCACTAAATGCCCACAAGAGAAAGCAGGAAAGATCGAAAATTGACCCCCTAACATCACAATTAAAAGAACTAGAGAAGCAAGAGCAAACACATTCAAAAGCTAGCAGAAGGCAAGAAATAACTAATATCAGAGCAGAACTGAAGGAGATAGAGACACAAAAAACCCTTCAAAAAATCAGTGAATCCAGGAGCTGATTTTTTGAAAAGATCAACAAAATTGATAGACCTCTAGCAAGACTAATAAAGAAGAAAAGAGAGAAGAATCAAATAGACGCCATAAAAAATGATAAAGGGGATATCACCATTGATCCCACAGAAATACAAACTACCATCAGAGAATTTTATAAACACCTCTATGCAAATAAACTAGAAAACCTAGAAGACATGAATAAATTCCTGGACACATACGCCCTCCCAAGACTAAACCAGGAAGAAGTTGAATCCCTGAATGGACCAATAACAGGCTCTGAAATTGAAGCAATAATTAATAGCCTACCAACCAAAAAAAAGGCCAGAACCAGACGGATTCACAGCCGAATTCTACCAGAGGTACAAGAAGGAGCTGGTACCATTCCTTCTGAAACTATTCCAATCAATAGAAAAAGAGGGAATCCTCCCTAACTCATTTTATGAGGCCAACATCAACCTGATACCAAAGCCTGACAGAGACACAACAAAAAAAGAGAATTTTAGACCAATATCCCTGATGAACATCGACACAGAAATCCTCAATAAAATACTGGCAAACCAAATCCAGCAGCACATCAAAAAGCTTATCCACCATGATCAAGTGGGCTTCGTCCCTGGGATGCATGCAAGGCTGGTTCAACATACGCAAATCAATAAATGTAATCCATCATGTAAACAGAACCAAAGACAAAAACCACATGATTATCTCAATAGATGCAGAAAAGTCCTTTGACAAAATTCAACAGCCCTTCATGCTAAAAACGCTCAATAAATTCGGTATTGATGGAATATATCTCAAAATCATAAGAGCTATTTATGACAAACCCACAGCCAATATCATACTGAATGGGCAAAAACTGGAGGCATTCCCTTTGAAAACTGGCACAAGACAGGGATGCCCTCTCTTACCGCTCCTATTCAACACAGTGTTGGGAGTTCTGACCAGGGCAATCAGGCAGGAGAAAGAAATAAAAGGTATTCAATTAGGAAAAGAGGAAGTCAAATTGTCCTGTTTGCAGATGACATGATTGTATATTTAGAAAACCCTGTCGTCTCAGCCCCAAATCTCCTGAAGCTGATAAACAACTTCAGCAAAGTCTCAGGATACAAAATCAATGTGCAAATACCACAAGCATTCCTATACACCAATAACAAGCCAACAGCCGAATCATGAGAGAACTCCCATTCACAATTGCTTCAAATAGAATAAAATACCTAGGAATCCAACTTACAAGGGATGTAAAGGACCTCTTCAAGGAGAACTACAAACCAGTGCTCAAGGAAATAAAAGAGGACACAAACAAATGGAAGAACATTCCATGCTCATGGATAGGAAGAATCAATATCATGAAAATGGCCATACTGCCCAAGGTAATTTATAGATTCAATGCCATCCCCATTAAGCTACCAATGATTTTCTTCACAGAACTGTTGAAGTTCTGTGAAGAACTTTCAAGTTCATATGGATCCAAAAAAGAGTCCATATTGCCAAGACAATCCTAAGCAAAAAGAACAAAGTTGGAGGCATCACATTTCCTGACTTCAAACTATACTACAAGGCTACAGTAACCAAAACAGCATGGTACTGGTACCAAAACAGAAATATAGACCAATAGAACAGAACAGAGCCCTCAGAGATAATACCACACATCTACAATCATCTAATCTTTGACAAACCTGACAAAAACAAGCAGTGGGGAAAGGATTTCCTATTTAATAAATGGTGCTGGGAAAACTGGCTAGCCATATGTAGAAAGCTGAAACTGGATCTCTTCCTTACACCTTATACAACAATTAATTCAAGATGGATTAGAGACTTAAATGTTAGAGCTAAAGCCATAAAAACCCTAGAAGAAAACCTAAGCAATACCATTGAGGACATAGGCATGTGCAAGGACTTCACGACTAAAACACCAAAAGCAATGGCAACAAATGCCAAAATTGACAAAATGGGATCTAATTAAACTAAAGAGCTTCTGCACAGCAAAAGAAACTACCATCAGAGTGAACAGGCAACCTACAGAATGGGAGAACATTTTTGCAATCTACTCATCTGACAAAGGGCTAATATCCAAAACCTACAAAGAACTCAAACAAATTTACAAGAAAAGAGCAAACAAACCCATCAAAAAGTGGGCAAAGGATATGAACAGACACTTCTCAAAAGAAGACATTTATGCAGCCAATGGACACATGAAAAAATGCTCATCATCACTGGTCATCAGAGAAATGCAAATCAAAACCACGATGAGATACCATCTCACACTAGTTAGAATGACAATAATTAAAAAGTCAGGAAACAACAGGTGCTGGAGAGGATGTGGAGAAATAGGAACACTTTTACACTGTTGGTGGGACTGTAAACTAGTTCAACCATTGTGGAAGACAGTGTGGCGATTCCTCAAGAATCTAGAACTAGAAATACCATTTGACCCAGCCATCCCATTACTGAGTATATACCCAAAGGATTATAAATCAAGCTGCTCTAAAGTCACATGCACACGTATGTTTATTGCGGCACTATTCACAATAGCAAAGACTTGGAACCAACCCAAATGTCCGTCAATGACAGACTGGATTAAGAAAATGCGGCACATATGCACCATGGAATACTATGCAGCCATAAAAAAGGATGCATTCGTGTCCTTTGTGGGGACATGGATGTAGCTGGAAACCATCATTCTCAGCATACTATCACAAGAACAGAAAACCAAACACCGCATGTTCTCACTCATAGGTGGGAACTGAACAATGAGAACACTTGGACACAGGAAGGGGAACATCACACACCGGGGCCTGTCGTGGGGTGAGGGGAGGGATAGCATTAAGAGATATACCTAGTGTAAATGACGAGTTAATGGGTGCAGCACACCAACATGGCACATATATACATAGGTAACAAACCTGCACCTTGTGCACATGTACCCTAGAACTTAAAGTATAATAAAAAAGAAAAAAGTAGCTTAGAAATGACTGTAAACAAACAAAATCCTGATAGGCAGCAACAATAATCCCCAGGGAGGAGTTAGAATCTGAGTTAGTTACCACATTATAATATTCAAAATGTCTAGTTTTTAGTGGAAAATGATGAGGAATGTAAATAAATCAGTAAATTTTTTCCATCCAAAAGAAGAAGAGAAAATAATGGAAACTGTATCCGAGGAAGTCCAGACATTGGATTTGCTAGCCCGAGTTTTAAATCACCATGTTAAATATGCTGAAACAGCTAAATGAAACCAGGAAAACAATGACTCTCCAAGTAGAGAATATCAGTATATAGAGAGAAATGATACAAAGAAACCAAATAGAAATACTAGAAGGAAAAAGTATAATAACTTAAATGAAGTATTCACAAGTAGAGATCAGCAGCAGATTTGAACAGGCAGAAAATTTGAACAGGCAGAACTGGTGAACTTAAAGATAAGTCAGTTGAGATTATCTAGTGTAGGGAGTAGAAAGTCAAAAATCATGAAGATGAACAGAGCCCAAGAGACTTAAGAGGCATGTGGGATGCCATCAAGTGTACCAGCACACATAATACATATTCCAGGAGGAAAGGAGACAGAAAGGGGCAGACAGAATAGCTGAAGAAAAAAATGGCCAAAAAATTCCCAATTTGATGAAAGACAGTAATCAACACATTCAGAAAGCTCATCAGAATCTAAGTAGGAGCAATTCTGAATGCAAACCAAGACACATGATATGGTTTGGGTCTGTGTCCCCCCCAAATCTCACCTTGAACTGTGATAATCCCCACATGTCAAGAGCGAGACCAGGGGAGATAACTGAATCATGGGGGGCAGTTTCCCCCTACTGTTCTCATGATAGTGGGTGAGTTCTCCCGAGATCTGATGGTTTTATAAGGGGCTTTCCTCTTCACTCTATTCTCATTCTCTCTCCTGCTACCCTGTTAAGAGGTACCTACCACCATGATTGTAAGTTTCCTGAGGCCTCCCCAGCCATGCTGAACTGTGAGTCACTTAAACCTCTTTTCTTAATTACTCAGTCTCTGGTATTTCTTCATAGCAGTGTGAGAATGGACTAATACAGCACATAAGGATCACATTATCAAAAGCTAAGGACAAAAAGAATCTTGAGAGCAGCAAGAGAAGTGACTCATTATTTACAAGGTTTCCTCAATAAGATCAACAGCTAGTTTCTCATTAGAAACCATGGGACCAGAAGGCAGTTGAGGAACCATATTTGAAGTGTCTAAAGAAGTAAAAAAGTCAACAAGTAAGTTCTTATTTGGCAAAACTTTCCTTCAAAAATGGAGAAATGAGTACATGCCTGTATTGGTATAACAGTCCAATGTTGTAGATGCATTTCATAGTAAGATGCAGACATTAGTACACATTACTCCTAAACACTTCAGTATGTATATCATTAATTAGAGTTTAATACTTGTTTATGATTGTTTTTCCTTTTGTTGGCATAAAATCTTCACAGTGAAATGCACAAATTTTAGAGTTTTGATAATTGCATGTATGTTAGTAACACACAAACTCTTTTCATTATACGAAGTATTACTATTATCCTTCCAAGTTAGTTGTTTGCCCTCAGATGCAAGTATTGTTTTAATTTTTTCTTTATAGTTTTGTGTTCAAAAAGTAAAGAATTTGAGATATTACCATACTTCTACATTTATACACACACACACACACACACTGAATATATGGCATATGTTTAGTGTATGTACACACACAAAAGCAGAAGCACTGATGTCTGGATCAGAGAAGAGACTTTTTATTCACTCGTGGTTATCTTAGTGTCACTTTCCTGCACTTCTGTTCCCTATGAGGGTGATGATATGAGGGTTAGTGCCACCTGCATATCCTGGGGGATGGGGAGTTGTAATACAGGAGAGGAGCTCCTCCTAAATGAATGAATCTCAGAATTTATATAGGACTCTGTATTAGTCCGTTTTCATGCTGCTGATAAAGACATCCCCAAGACTGGGCAATTTACAAAAGAGAAAGGTTTATTGGACTTACAATTCTATGTGGCTGGGGAGTGCTCACAATCATGGTGGAAGGTGAAAGGCACGTCTCACATGGTGGCAGACAAGAGAAGAGAGAGCTTGTGCAGGGAAACTCCCCTTTTTAGAACCATCAGATCTCAAAAGACTTATTTGCTAACATAGCATGGGAAAGACTTGCCCCCACGATTCAATTACCTCCCACTGGGTTCCTCCCATGACACATGGGAATTGTGGGGAACCATATCAGACTATGTGCATCTCAGTGCTTATATAGGACTGCTTTTGCGTCTGCTCCTCCTCCCCTGTGTAGAGAGGGATATTTACCTTATCTTTCTAATGTAAACAGGACAATGTCTGTTTTTCCATTATCTCGTGAAATTTAAATGATGGAAGATAAACCCATACATCTCCTTGGATGTCTGTCTCTCTGTCTTTAACTTCCAAGACTCATTTGCCATTTACTCATATGTTAATCCAAGTTGCCAGCACTCTTTGCTCAGGAAGCCCTGATCATGCAAAAACATGGATATAATCATGGAACATTGTTTACTGATAAATATTAATTTAACTTGTTGTAGAACTTAATATAATTAGATGCATATTGTGTTCTTTTTGGTACATCTTCCTTTACTCAGCATTATATTTTGGAGATTGATCCACATTGTATTGGTAGTTGATTTTTAGAATCTTCAAAATAGTATGTTTAGTGTTATTTTGCTGAATAATAGTCTATTGCATGAATATTCCATAGTTTATCCATTCTCATATTAATAAATACCTGAGGTATTTCCAGTGTTTTGTCTAGTGTAATAAATCTGTTAGGAACATTCTTAAACAAATCTTTTTATGTTTTTGTATATATTGGGTCAATACCTAGATATAGAATTATTGGATCATAAGGTAGATATATTTTGGTTCTGCAAGAACTTGTCAGTCTTTTTCCCAAAGAAGTTGTATTATTGTTTCAGTTTGCTACAGTTGCCATGACAAAATACCACAGATTGGGTGGCTTAAACAACAGAAATTTATTTTCTCACAGTTCTGATGTCTATAAGTGCAAGATCTCAAGGTGTTGGCAGGTTTGGTTTCTCCTGAGGCCTCTGTCCTTTGCTTACAGGTGGCCGTCTTCTCACTGTGTCTGCATATTCCTAGGGCTTTCCTGAGTATCCAGATTTCCTTCTTTTATTAGGACACTAGTCACATTGTATTAGGGCCCACCCTCATGGCCTCATTTTAATGTAATCACCTCTTTAAAGGCCGTGTCTCCAAATATAGTCACATTTGGAGGTTAAGGCTTCAACAGAAGAATTTAGGGTTGGGGAGCACAGTTCGGCCCATAACAAGCAAGCTATAAACCGTACAGTGACATCTGGAGATTTTGTTTGCTCCGTATCCTCATCAATATTTAGTAATGTTAATGTTATTCATTCTGGCCATTCTGTTGGGTTTTGCAATTAAAATGAGTTCTCTTAGTGGTATTCTAATAAATAATTATTTAATACTTTTTTTTTTTTTTAAATGACTCAGGGTCTCTGTTGTCCAGGTTGGGGTGCAGTAACGCCATCTTGGCTCTCTGCTGACTCAACCTCCCAGGTCCAAGTGATCCTCCCATCTCAGTTTCCTGAGTAGCTAGGACTACAGGCACACATTGCCATGCCTGGCTAATTTTTTGTATTTTTAGTAGAGATGGGGTTTTGCCATGTTGCTCAGGCTGGTCTTGAACTCCAGGGCTCAAGTGATTCACCTGCTTCAGCCTCCCAAAGTGCTGGGATTACAGAATAATTATTTAATTCTGAGATGGTTTGAGGTTAGAAAACTTGGTCCTTTTTTCCTCAAAAACTGTAACTAGATAATTGAAGGATTAGAAAAAAATTAAAAATCGATGTCGGAGCCTCCTTGAACCCTTCTGTTACACACCCATTCCCCTCTTACCCCCTTCCGCTGCTTGGCAGTCACAGACTGCACCCACTTATGTTTGAGTGATGACTGCTGTACACCCATGGAGCTGTCATCTTTGCCTCCAGTGCCACAGGTCTTTGCGTAAGCATATGTTTTCATTTCTGTAGGGTTCTATAGTAAGCATGCGCCTTTCCCCATCTTACCTCCAGTTGCTACTCTCCAAAGGCAAACAGATCTAACTCTTTTAGCTTTGTCTTCTACTGGTTGTCTTTATATTTTTAAAAATAACTTGTGTATATGATTTTTTTTCCCCAGTGACTCAGTGTATCCTGTAATTTAAATACAGGAATATTTTGGAAATAATGAAGAATAAATAGTCCTTTTATGAAACTTTATATAAAAACCTTTTATATTCCAATTATTTCCGTTTTTTGCTTTTTTAAAATGTTAAGTTGGTGTTTTGTGGAGATGTAGTTTTCTACCCTCCCTTTACCTAGAATATAAGTTTTTTTCCTGTTTTATGTATTAGAGTTCCTCATAGTATTAAACAAATGGAACTTTTAGTTAATCGCCTTCCTTCTTAGGTTGTCCACAAATATTGTGAAACCTCTGCTTTAACCCATTTGTTTTTATGCCCTGGAGGAGAATTAAACATCAATTTCAATTCAACACACATTTACTTTCCTGTCTGTAATATAAACTTTTTATTTTAGAGATTAAGGTATGGAGAGAATGAATACATGAGGAATCATGATTAGTTCTACTTAGGATCATTGTAATTTTGTTTCATAATTTATGATCAAATGAAAACTACTCTAAAATGCATTTTGCCTAACAAAAAGTGATTCTATTTTATTCCCCATTACTGGATCTACTTTAATTAGTTTTTAAAGAAGTAGGACCCTTATTTCTCATGTCTTGAAACGCTTAGACCTAAGTTCAACATGTTTCATGAGCATATTTTATTTCAGAAAATTTGAAAAATGCCTTATTATAAATCCTCCAGATTTCTCAGTAACAAAGTTTGGAAAATGCTGCATTCAGAAAGCTTGTTTCTTACATACTAGAACTGAACATCTAGTCATAAGAAATGAAATGTGTTGTGGGCAATTGAACACTGAAGTTTCATATGGCTCAACACAAAGTTACTGTGCACAGGTGTTTCTATAATTGTGATGTATTGGGGGAGATTCAGTGTTCAATGGTCCTCAAACCCACACTTCCACCTGTGTGGTATAGTGGTCACTGGGCTGTGTTATAAAACATGTAAAGTGTATAGCATAGCAGTTTCTTCACAGAAGGAAAAAAATCTCAAACCAGTATGCATATCGTTTGTTGTTTTACATAGACACAAATTTTGGGGAAGGAGACTTTTTTTCTTCTTTGTGAAAAATATTAAAATAAAAGTTTCATTAAACATGAATATTTTTTCCAGTGAATTATCTCTAATAATGTATTCTGTTACTACTTAGTAACTAATTTGACTGAGGGATTATTATATTACTAACCACCTACCCACCCTGGTCTTCTCAGGAACATCTAACCTAATGTCAGAGAGGTGTAACACAATGTACCGCTGTGGTATGTGTACTATGACACATACTGATTGTTTGCATCCCCTCTGAGTGCATAATTGAAGACTTAGCCCCAGGGTGATGATATTTAGAGATGGGGCATTTGGGAGGTAATGAGGTTTAGAGGAGGTCACGAGAGTGGGGCCCTCATGATGGGATTAGTGCCCTTCTAAGACGAGACATAATGAGCTTGCTTCCTCTTTTCCACCATATGAGGTAGCTGTCCACATGCTAGGAGGAGGGCCTTCACCAGGAATTGAATCACTTGCCTCTTGATCTTGGACTTTTCAGCCTCAAGAACTGTGAGAAATAAATGTCTCTTGTTTCAGGCAACCTACACTGTGGTATTTTGTTATAACAGCCTGAGTTGATTGGTGCAGTATCTTAGATTACATGGGAATGTCATGATGTGTTAAAGTCACTTTTAAACATTTTGGAAGAGAGTAAGGCCACAGCAGGTTGCAGAGATTGTTTCATACTGGTGTAAATCTCGAGATGTCACTAGCACTCTTCAGGCTGCCTTGGAGTTCAGAAGGCAAGTGGGTATATTCAGTGTCTTTTATGAGACTACTATAAATGCCAAGGTAATAAAGGCCAGAGGTGACAGGATAAAGAATAATAATTCCTGAGTTCAAATCCTGGCTCTACCATTTTTAATCTCTGTGACTACTGAAAATTTATGTAAATTGTGTGCACCTCAGTTCTTTCATCTGTGAAAAAGATAGTAAATACCTGCTTTCTTTACCACATAGGGTGGTTCTTAGGTTTCAGAGAGGTATTCGTTCAAGTGTTTTATTAATACTGGGAGTTTCTTAAGCCGAAGTTGTTTTTTATTTCTACTAAGTCCATTGTTACTGGTCACATGATACAAAAGTAGATTTTTTTCAGGAATGTTTGATTCTTTTATCAATTTTTATACATAAAAATATTTTGCTGTATGCAATTTTAACTGTCACTAATTTTATTTTTTATTTTTCTATTATTCCTTATGAACTGACAAAAGATCATAATTTGTGTTTATTTCTTAGGAAATCCAGTCAGATAAAATAAATCTCCCTGTGTCTTAAGATCTTTTTAAAAAGTAAATATTATCCTCAGCACCCAAAATTGTGGGTTCAGTTACTGGCTTATTACTATTTTTGTGAACATTTATGTTCAGAGCTTCAGATACAGAATATATGGAAAGTACTACTACCTAAGTGTAATTTCACACTTTTGTTTATTCCGCAAGCCTGTGGAATAGTACCTTAAGAGTATATAAACCATGCCTTTTCCAAAATATACTTCATGGAGTAATGTTATTTTTCGCCTTCATAAAACTTATATTTAATGTAACGACGTTTGTATCTTCTGAAAGTGAATGTTTTTGAGCAAAGTGAAAAGCTATATTTTACTCTGATTTTTTTTTCCACTAGCATTAGTGTGGTTGGTAACATGAGTAGAGAGAGACCTATTTTTATATACGATAGGTTCAGATATCTTATATATATAGGTTCACTGCTTTCTTAAAAATAAAAATAAGCTTTATATTTTGGAGCAGTTATAAGTTTACAGTAAAACTTAGTTGAAAGTACAGAGATTTCCTGTATACCCTCTATCTCTACACACGCAAAACATCCCCCATCAACATTTTACATTACGATCGATGAATTTACATTAATACTACTGTCACCCAAAGTCCACAGTTTACATTAGGGTTCATCCTTGGTGTTGTACATTCTATGGATTTTGTCTGATATAATAACATGAATACACCATTGTGTTTTATCATACACAATAGTTTTGCTTCCCTAAAAATTCCTATGCTCTACTTGTTCATCCCTCTCTCCCCACCAGTGCCTGGCAATCACTAATCTTTTTAATGTCTACATAGTTTGCCTTTTCCAAAGGCAAAATATATAGTTGGAATCATACAATATGTAACCTTTTCAGATTGGATTCTCTCACTTATATTGTAATATGCATTTAAGTTGTCTCCATGTCTTTTCATAGCTTGTTAGCTCATTTGGATTTTAGCACTGAATACTATTCCTTTGCCTGGATGTACCACAGTTTATTTATCCACTCACCTACTGAAAGACATTTTGAGCACTTTCTAGTTTTGGCAATGATGAATAAAGCTGCTGTATCCATGTAAAGGCTTTTGTGTGGACATCTTTTCAGCTTTTTTGCGTAAATATCAAGGAGTGTGATTGCTGGATTGTTTGGTAAGAGTATGTTTACTTTAGTAAGAAACTGCAGAGTTGCCTTTCAGAGTGGCTGTACCATTTTGCATTCCTGTCAGCAATGAATGAGAGTTCCTGTCACTTTATATCCTTGTCTGTATATGAAGTTATCAAGTTTTTGGACTTTGTCCATTCTAATAAATGTGTTATAGTATATCATTTGTTTTAGTTAGCAATTCCCTAATGACATGGTCTTGAGCATGTTTTTATATGTTTATTTGGCATCTGTGTATCTTTTTGGGTGAGGTGTCTGTTCAGGTCTTCAGTCCATTTTTTAAAAATTGGACTGTTTGTTTTCTTATTGTTGAATTTTAGGAACTCTTTGTATATTTTGGATAACAGTCCTTTATCAGATATGTCTTTTGCAAATATTTTCTCCCTGTCTGTGGCTTGTCTTCTGATTCTTTTGACCTTGTCTTTTGCATAGCAAAAGTTTTAAATTTTAATGAAGTCCAACCTATCAATTATTTCTTCCACAGATCATGTCTTTTGTATTGTATCTAAAAGTTGCCATAGTCAAGGTCATCTAGATTCCTATGTTAACCTCTAAAAGTTTTATAGTTTTGTGTTTTTCATTGAGGTCTGTGACCCATTTTGAGTTAATTTTTGTGAAGGTTGTAAGGTCTGTGTCTAGATTTATTTATTATTTTTATTTTTATTTTTTGAGACAGAGTCTTGCTTTGTCACCCAGGCTGGAGTGCAGTGGCACGATCTCAGCTCAGTGCAGCCTCCACCTCCTGGGTTCAAGCTATTCTGCCTCAGCCTCCTGAGTAGCAGGGATAACAGGTGCGCACCACCACGCCCAGCTAAGTTTTTGGTATTTTTAGTAGAGACAGGGTTTTACCATGTTGGTCAGGCTGGTCTCGAACTCCTGACCTAGTAATCTGCCTGCCTCAGCCTCCCAAAGTTCTGGGATTACAGGTGTGAGCCACTGTTCCTGGCCTGTGAGTCTTCGTTTGTTCCAGCATCATTTGTTGAAAGACTATCTTTTCTCCATCGTATTGTCTTGGCTGTTTTGTGAAAGCAGTTGGCTGTATTTATGAGAGTCTGTTTCTGGGCTTTCTCTTCTGTTCCATTGATGTTTTTCTCTGTTATTTCACAAATACTACACTGTCTTGATATGTGTAGCTTTACAGTAAGTCTTAATTATGGGAAACTTTAAACATACATAAAAGTATGACTGACAGTTCAACGAATCCCTATGTATACATCACGTAGCTGCACTGTTCATCAGCTCATGGCTGCTCTTGTTTTGCTACCCTACCCCATTCCAAGATTTCATGTAAGATTTTAGATATCATATAATTTCATTTCTTTTTTTTTTTTTTTACACAAAGACGATTATTTAAGACCTTTATTAACAGGTACTTGCAGTTTGTTGACTTTTTTGAAAAAATCAAGTTGTAAACTTTTATTACAAATTAAAAACGAAGTTCTTAAAAATCTCAACTTGACCAGATATGAAATTATTTAAAAACCCTTTAAAGGCGTATTGAGAAAAACCAGGCTTTTAAGCACGTTTATTATTACCAAAAAGAGACGTCTTTAGGTAAAAATAATAAAAACCCCATGCTGCATAGATAATGCAGATAGTTCTCTTTATCTGGTCAATGGGCACAAAGCAAGCACTTAAGGTCTTCAGCTCGAATCTTTTGTTCATTTCTTATTGCTGGAATTTCATATTTCTTCTTGTTGGATGACTAAACCGGATGATGGTAGAGATGGTAAGCCGGCATTTACTCAGCCCCGCCCTGCTCAGCCTCGGGAGCGGACGAATTCTCAGCTGGTGGATCGGCTGCTTTTGTCTCTTTGCCATCTTGTGGTTTAGGGTTTTCTGGGCGTCTGCGTGGGTCATTGAAGTTGCGGCGGTACCGACGTTGAGGTGGCTGCTGACCTTGGGTCTCATCTCCTTGATTTTCTTTATCTTCTTCGTTGCCGTCCTCTCTAGGCTGTCTTTGGCGAGGAGGGCCCCTGCGGAATCGTGGTCTATATCCCCGATACATATTCTGCCTCACTGGTCTGCCTTGTTCTCCTGCACCCTGGTTGTCAGCACCCTCCGTCACTTCTCCCTGCACAGGAGGGTTGGAATACTGTGGTCGACGCCCATAGGGTCTCCGCATGTAGTAAGGTGGGAACCTTCACCTGCAGTAGGGCCGGTGTTGTTGGGCCTGGACTTCGGGAGCACACTCCGATCGCTCGTTCTTTTCCCCACTCTCACTATTCTGGTAATTTTGCTGGTAATTGCATGGAGGACCCCTACGAGGTGGATAGCGTCTATAATGGTTACGGTCTGCTGCATATTTACTGCCTTGAACTGGAACACCACCAGGACCTGTAACATTTGCTGCCTCCGCACCCTTTTCTCCTTCAACAACATCAAACTCCACAGTCTCTCCATCTCCTACACTGCGAAGTTACTTCCTGGGGTTATTCTTCTTTATGGCAGTCTGGTGTACAAATACATCTTCCTTGGTGTCATTCCTGTTGATGAAACCATATCCGTTCCTTACATTCAACCATTTTACTGTTCCCAAAACCTTCCTTGCGATGACCTTCTTGTTCCGGCAGGCGCCGCCCTTGTGAGGCCTCCCGGGCCACAGCTCCCTGCGCCGCTGCCGGTGTTGCCAGGCTTAGTGTCGGCGGCGCTGAGGGCGGGGCCGGCGGGCGGCTGCTGGCAGGGCCGGCAGGGCGGTGGGGCTGTTCAGGGCTCTCTGGGGTCCGCTCTCCGCTCCCGCTACCGATCGAACTCATATAATTTCATTTCTATCAAGAGTGTATTTATAAAACATTATCTTTACTTTAAAGAAACCGCAAAGCCTTCTCCAGTATAAATTGGTCCCCATTTAAAAAAAAATTTTTTTTGGTCCAGCTTAAATGTATATTTTTAAAGAAACATTAAAAAAGTATTCTATGGTAGTATTTCATACGTGTACATCTTTTAAACATGGAAAAATAAAACATTCTTTTATAAATAGAACATTTTGTACTCATTTTATGAAATAGTTTTATCACATGTATTTTGGAGATATTTTGAGAACTCCTTTTTGAGTTGTTTTCATTTAATAGTTTTCCATTGGAAAGCATCTTTACTTCCGTCTGGATTTTTGTAGATACACATTACCGTGGAATACGGATACAGTGCTGTTATAGAAATATGTTTCAGACTTTGAGTACTCATTCACATATTAGCATAGTTACTTATAATTATTTTGTAAGGAAGATTTGTCATTTCTCCCTCATTTTTTTATTTATTAGTTATTTTAACTGCCTTAGCTCTAGAACCGGTCATGTTTCCATGTTAAAGAGCATGTTTTATGCTTTAGAAGTAATGTTTTCTGTCTTAGATTTCGGTCAAATGGTTCTGTCTTTTTGTAATAGTAATACCAGTATTATATTGGTGCAAAGTTGGCATTACTTAATGACTGTATAGGAAAACTGAAACCACAATATAAAACATTTTAATTAGTACCAATTAGAAACCCCGTGTGTGATAATGCCTCATTTCTGTAGGCTCAATAGAAACAACATGTGTAATAATTGATTTTTTAAAATCTTTTCAAGCATTTGTAAAACACATTTTTCTTGCCCCTTGGCAATGGAAGATATAATTTTTACTGTTTTAAAATTATGTCTTTTGTTGTCTGTGTAACAAGAAATCAGAATATCAAGATAGTTGAAATGTTATGCATAATATACTAAAAATAAGGGCTTTGTACATAAAATAATATCTAAAAGCTTCATAACAGCCATGTTAGCTACATAAGGGGTTTTTCTACTTTGTTTCAAATTCATAGATATATTAATTGAAACTGCCTAGTATCAATCTCTAGTTAATAAATATATTTGGGTGGGGCGCAGTGGCTCGCACCTGTAATCCCAGCACTTTGGGAGGCCGAGGTGGGCGGATCACGAGGTCAGGAGATCGGGACCATCCTGGCTAACACGGTGAAACCCCGTCTCTACTAAAAATACAAAAAATTAACCGGACGTGGTGGCGGGCGCCTGTAGTCCCAGCTACTCGGGAGGCTGAGGCAGGAGAATGGCATGAACTCGGGAGCTTGCAGTGAGCTGAGATTGCACCACGGCACTCCAGCCTGGGCATCAGAGCGACACTCTGTCTCAAAGAAAAAACAATTATATATATATATATGTGTGTGTGTATATATATATGTGTATATATATATTTGAGGATATAGAATAAGCTCAGAAGATTAAGCAGTTCTAAAAACAGTATATTTCTAAAAACTGCTTTCAAGTACAAATGGAGGGAATGTTAAAATTCTATTTTATGTATATGAAGTATGGTTAGTATTCCAAGTGGAATAAGTGGAAACTTACTATAAAGTAGATTTCAGTCTTTCAAATTCATTTATTTTTACTCTTAAGCAGACTAAACATTTTCCTTAATATATCTGGTTTGTCTTATTTAACTATTTTGTTTCTGGATAAGGAGAAAGTAAAATTCATTTCATCATATAGTTAACATGTTAAATAAGAATGATTACTTTTGAAACCATTCACAGTCGTCTCAGATATAAACTTCGACTCCTCTACTTAACTTACTGAAGTATCTGGGCTATTATCTCTAACAGAGCACAAATCTTCCTCTATCTGATATGTCAAAAGTATCACAAAGGTAAAATCAGTTAAGTTGAAATTTTTAAAATATTACTGAATTTAAAGAACTCTGTAAGTGGTCACTGAAAGTCTACCGCTTTATATAAACACAATATAAAAATATATCTGAGTTTTCTGAAAAATTATATTGTGTTGCATTATCTGCCGTAAAGCTTGATCTTACCACTCAATTCCTTGAACATATTAATCGTAGTTGTTTTATAGTCTCTCTTAGTTTGAGCTACTGTAACAAAAATATCCTAGATTGGATGAGTTAAACAATAAACATTTATTTCTCACAGTTCTGGAGACTGGGAGTATGGGATCAAGGCTCTGACAGATTTGATGTCTGGTGAGGGTCTACTTCTTGGTTCATAGATAGATGACTTGTCTTCTTCACATGATGGAAAAAAAGGCCAGAAAGCTCTCTGAGGTTCATTTTGTGATGGCACTAGTTCCATTTATGAGTGTTCCGTCTTTATGACCTAATCACCTTTCAAAGGCCCCATCTCCTATCTTGGATACTAGGGGATAGTATCCTAGTCCTATCCCCATCACACTGGGGATTAGGATTTCTTTCTTTTTTTCTTTTCTTTTTATTTTTGGAGATAGAGTCTCGCTCTGTCGCCCAGGCTGGAGTGCAATGGTGCAATCTTGGCTCACTGCAACCTCCGCCTCCCAGGTTCAAGTGATTCTTCTGCCTCAGCCTCTGGAGTAGCTGGGATTACAGGTGTGCGCCACCATGCATGGCTAATTTTTGTATTTTTAGTAGAGATGGGGTTTCACCATGTTGACCAGGCTTGTCTCGAACTTCTGACCTCAGGTGATCTGCCCACCTTGGCCTCCCGAAGTGCTGGGATTACAGGTGTGAGCCCCTGTGCCTGGCCCAGGATTTCATTATATGAATTTGTGGGAGGACAGAACCGTTCAGTTCATAATATAGTTCACTTAAAATTACGTCTGCCAAAGTCATTTCTAGATTCCCTATTTTTCTTTTTTTTTTTCCCTCTTGGTTTATATTTACGTTTTTATCTTTTTTTCTTGTATGTAATAAAGACGTTTTATTGAAGTAGAAATATATATTGCAGACTGGGCGCGGTGCCTCACACCGGTAATCCCAGCACTTTGGGAAGATGAGGTGGGCGGATCAGCTGAGGTTGGGAGTTCGAGACCAGCCTGACCAACGTGGAGAAACTCCGTCTCTACTAAAAATACAAAATTAGCTAGCTGGGCGTGGTGGTGCATGTCTGTAACCCTGGCTACTCAGGAGGCTGAGGCAGGAGAATTGCTTGAACCCAGGAGGTGGAGGTTGCAGTGAGCTGAGATTGTGCCATTGCATTCCAGCCTGGGTAATAAGAGTGAAACATATACTGCAAATGACTTTATACATTTTCATAAACTGAATACACCTATGTACCAAATACCTAAATTGAGAAACAGTAATTATCAGTATACTTCATAAGCCCCCCTCTTGATACCCTTCACTTAATAATCTTTTCCTCCCCGAAAGAAACAGTATCCTTACCCTTAGTAAAACCACCATTTCCTTTCTGATAAATTGTTGGACTACTTTGAAGCTTTGGATGATGGATTTTGTTCTACCTGTGGTTCTAGGGAAGGGATTCAACAATCTTGAGTTCACTTACTCACCTCAATTGTGGATTGAGATGATTTAAGCTGGGCTTTAATCTGACCATCATTACTCCCCAAGATATAGATTTTATCTTTTAAACCAAAGGCTAGAAGAGTTAGCAGGGTTATAATTTTTGGTGGATCCTGGCCTCTGCCTTTTGCTACTGCATTTTTGTGAATCTGCTGAAAGCTCTACTCAGCTTTTAGGCCTCTCAGCTTCCTCTTGTCTAATTAACACTTTTTAAAAATTTTTTTGGAAAAGCAATTCCAAATGCCAATCGGAATTCTAGGTTTCTACATTTACATCTTCTGGGCCTTGTTTGCATAATTCATCACTGTTCTTTTAGCCCTCCAGTGCCTTCAAACAGGTTTCTTAACTTTCCCCAGCTTTTCTAGTTCTCACTGACAGCTGGTTGTTCTGAGTTGTCTGTTTAGCCATTCTTAGAAATATTGCCTGTTTTAAAAAAGTCTTCTCTAAAGGCTTACTTAAAATGACGTCTTTTATCACTGTGATCTGTAGCTCCTTTTAAGCATCCATAACTAGCATTGATTGAAGTTGTTTCAGTGTAATGAGTTTCCCAAACAATACATTATGGTTCAAAATGAAGCAGTTGTGTAAGAGCCTCATAATACATTCGTAAATCCTCAAGTATGAGGCAACTTCTTTCTGAGGGATAATTTTAGGGGGGAAACTTTTTTTCTTATTTGGCATCTAGGGATATTGAATTTGAGGCATAGTAATAGTTTCAATTACATAGCTTCTAGAAAGATAGTTTCTTAATAATAGAAGCAGTGGCAATAGCCACTATTTGTGTACTTTAATTTGTATCAGGCACTGAGTGTTTGTATAATGTTCAATAAACTGATTCAATCTTTATAAACACTTTAATGATATAGATACTGCTTTTATAGATGAGTAAACCAAGGCAAGGAAAAAAACCAAGACAAGGAAAGGTTGAGTGATTTGTCACGGTCATAGAGCCAGCACTTATATTGAACTGGTGTGTCCAGATATACCCATATGCTGTGTGTGTATCTAGCATCCATTCTGTTTGGACTAATGTCTGTTCTGATTCATTAAAAACCTGAGACACATAGTCCACAGTAACACAGATTCAAATATGTTGTTGGAGATTCATTCTCATCCTCCAAGAAAGCCTCATCTCCTTCATTTCATTAACCTCATAAAAACGTCCACCCTTCACTTGTCCATTTTTTCTCTGCTTGGTTCCAACTTAGAGAATTATGCGGTTGGTACATGCTTATAGCTAGTAACCAGGAGAGCCGGATCTAAGAAGCTGCGTCATGATGTTCTCATGGCAGTGGAACCAAACTGAAATTTCATAAAAAGTATAAGAGAATTTCTTCTGAGGGGAATGTTTTTAAATGATAATTGACATGAACTATTTTAGCTATAAGCAACATGTTCTTCATGTTTGTTAGCTCATAATCCCATTATAAAAACTTTGTTATTTCAAATAATCCCTTTTATTTTAGGAAATTACAATTTCTGTAATATTGTATGTTAATTTGTAGTTTTGTTAGTAGCAATATAAGATCATTGAATCGTGTGGAAAAGATCCGAATGAAAATTACTCTTTTGAAATCTTTATTATTAATATTTTATTAATGTTTGCATAATTTTTATTTTATTTTATTTGAGACGGAGTCTTGCTCTGTCATCCAGTCTGGAGTGCAGTGGTGTGATCTTGGCTCACTACAACCTCTGTGTCCTGGGTTCAAGCGATTCTCCTGCCTCAGCCTCCCAAGTATCTTGGACTACAGGCATGAGCCACCACGCCTGGCTAATTTTTGTATTTTAAGTAGAGATGGGGTTTCACCATGTTGGCCAGGTTGGTCTCGAACTCCTGACCTCAGGTGATCTGCCTGCCTTGGCCTCCCAAAGTGCTGGGATTATAGGTGTGAGCCACCATGCCTGGCTGCATAATTTTTTAAAACTATAAAAAAATTTATCAGTAGGAAGCAGTTGCATCAATTATGAACCATATATGTTATGAAACATTACTAAATTTTAATAAGATAATGATTCATCGACCTTTAATTATAGTCATTACAAATGCCATCCTTTGAATTGAATACATATTGAAGAAATACAGTAATGCAAGTAATCCTCTGTAAAGTGTTCATATTTTTGTAAATGCATATTCAAATCAAACCATATAAAAATATGTTTCTTATGGAAGTGAACTCAAAAACCTATATGATGGTATGTTCATAGATGACACTATAGAAACATTTACATGAGTCTTTAAAAATTTTTTTAAAATAATTTTATTATTATTTTTTAAGTTACAGGGTACATGTGCAGGATGTGCAGGTTTATTACATAGGTAAACGTGTGCCATGGTGGTTTGCTGCACCTATCAATACATCACCCAGGTATTAAGCTCAGCATCCTTTAGCTCTTTTCCCTAATGCTCTCCCTACTAACCCTCCCCTGACAGGCCCCAGTAAGTGTTGTTCCCCTCCCTGTGTCCATGTGTTCACATTGTTCAGTTCTCACTTATAAGTGAGAACATGTGGTGTTTGGTTTTTTGTTCCTGCATTAGTTTGCTGAGAATAATGGCTTCCAGCTTCATCCATGTCCCTGCAAAGGACATGATCTCATTCCTTTTTGTAGCTGCATAGTATTCCATGGTGTATATGCACCACATTTTCTTTATGTAGTCTATCATTGATGAGCATTTGGGTAGATTCTGTGTCTTTGCTATTGTGGATAGTGCTGTAATGAACATATGCGTGCATGTATCTTTATAATGGAATGATTTATATTCTTTTGGGTATATACCCAATAATGGGATTGCTGGGTCACATGGTATTTCCGGTTCTAAATCTTTGAGGAATCAGCACATTGTCTTCAACAATGATTGTACTAATTTACGTTCCCACCAACAGCGTAAAAGCATTCCTATTTCTCCACAGCCTTGCCAGCATCTGTTGTTTGTTGAGTGTTTAGTAATTGCCATTCTGAGTGGTATGAAATGGTATCTCATTGTGGTTTTGATTTGCATTTCTCTAATGATCAGCGATGTTGAGCTACTTTTCATGTGTTTGTTGGCCGCATGTATGTCTTTTTTGAGAAGTGTCTGTTCTTATCATTTGCCCACTTTTTAATGGGGTTGTTTGTTTCTTGTAAATTTGCTTAAGTTTCTTGTAGATTCTGGATATTAGCCCTTTGTCAGATGGACAGATTGCAAAAATTTTCTCCCATTCTGTAGGTTGTCTGTTTGCTCTGATGATAGTTTTGTTTGCTGTGCAGAAGCTCTTTAGTTTAATTAGATCCCATTTGTCAATTTTTCTTCTGTTGCAGTTGCTTTTGGCGATTTCATCATAAAGTCTTTGCCCATGCCGATGTCCTGAATGGTATTACCTAGATTCTATTCTAGGGTTTTTATAGTTTTGGGTTTTATATTTAAGTCTTTAATCCATCTTGAGTTAATTTTTGTATAATGTATAAGGAAGGGATCCAGTTTCAATTTTTCACATATGGCTAGCGAGTTCTCCTAGTACCACTTGTTTTTTTTTTTTTTTTTTTTTTTTTCGAGATGGAGTCTCGCTCTGTCGCCCAGGATGGAGTGCAGTGGCCAGATCTCGGCTCACTGCAAGCTCCACCTCCCGGGTTCACGCCATTCTCCTGCCTCAGCCTCCTGAGTAGCTGGGACTACAGGCGCCCGCCACCTCGCCCGGCTAGTTTTTTGTATTTTTTAGTAGAGATGGGGTTTCACCGTGTTAGCCAG